>NC_133287.1:4990746-5040835 GCF_005239225.2 Populus alba
CAAATAAGGTGTAGGATAAGGAGACCATGTTTGTGATAATAACTTGTAATATAGAAAGAGAAGTCAATAACTTGGTGCGTCTACATGTAAAGGAAAACTTTGCTAAAATTTCAGTAGAATTGTTAATAAATAAAAAAGCATGACTACATATATAAACAAGAGTCAAACAATTAGCCATAATAAAGGCTCATATATAGTCGATGGTAATGTTGAAAACTGTTGTAAAAATTTCATGTTTTAACATCTTATTGTTTTGTAAAATAAGTCGATTTTTTATTTTAACTAAATTTGGTTTTTTTTTTTTTTAAAAAGCAATGATATTGAATAGAGCAAAAAAATAGTAATTGTGATAATCTAGCAACAAAAAAACTATTTTTCAAAAGGAAAATAAAATGTAGCTCAATTCCCAATAAAAAAACTATTTTTCAAAAAAACTAGATTTTGAAGGGCAGGACTTAAAAAGATTAAAATTTCTTCTTTTTAAAAATGGCTTTATAATTTCCTTGGCATCTCCACATTAATCACGCATGCTCACTACAAAATCAAGCATCAAACTTGCATAATCACCGGCTTGTGTGAACAAATGAATCAAGATTTAGATGAGATCTAAATAAAAAAGAACTAGAAGAGAGCAAATCACGGCAACCAAGGAAGGGTCATAGGAGTCAAGAAGATCAGTGGAAATTTGGGATTTTGATCATGGGACAGACCAACACATCCCATGGGTTAGAGCTTCCATCATCTTCTTCTTCTTGTCAGTTTACGTGTGATCAACGATCGAACCATCACTGTCAATTAATGGAATGGGGGAAGATTCCATCTCCTGAATTTATTTATTTTTAATTAAAACCGAGACGTGGGATACGTGGGAAGATTTTTTAACAACCAATGCGGAAGACAGCACTGTACTAATCAAGTGAACCTTCACTAATTGACTTTTCAAGTACGATAGTGTAAACTCGAAATTATCGGTCATTTAGTACCATCACTAAGTTTGGATTTCTTTATTTTCGTGCATGAAAGTTGTTGTAACCCATTTTTGGGTCCCCATGAAAAATAAAATAAATAGCCAAAAGAGTTTAGAAAAAATAACAGAAGGCAGAAGCGCTCAGGAAACAGTCAGAAAATTGGTCAAGAAATTCAAAAATACAAGGATTAAATTTTTGAAAGTATATTCTTGAAGGATGAAAGCCCTATTGAGAAGGAAAATTTGAATTTTGAGGAGAAAAGCCCAAATTTGGATGTTTATGGACTTAATTGGATTTTTATGGACTTAATTGGATTTTTATGGATTTAATTGGATTTTTATTTGAATTTATAGAAGATTTGATTGCAAGAAAAATTGATTTTTAAAGTCAATTTGGGCTTTAATTTGGAAAAATTTAAGTTCTGGGCCAAAAATATATTTTTTAGGAATTTATTGGTCAAAATCAGGGGCTCAATTGCATAAATATTGAAGTTTAAGGGTCAATTAGGGACTTAATTGTGAAAATCCGAAACCAGGGACCAATTTGGAGAAGGCGCAAAAGATAGAGGGGGCTGTTTGGATTTGTTTCAGGGGTATTTAATTGAAGAAATGGAAGTTTATTGATCAATTAGGGGCTCAAATTGCATAAATCAGAGGCCAAGGACCAAAGTGAAAAAGGCGGCCAACAAGAGGGGCGGGGACCGAATTTGAGGGACTGATTTTGAAGTTTAACCCTTTAAATGAAACGGCGCGTTTTACCCAAAAACGACGCCGTTTCATAAAAAAAAAAAAAAAAAAAAAAACGAGGAAAATCAGAACGGTGTCGTTTTGAACGACACTGTTCATCTTCCTCCTTCCCCCCGTTTTAACAGAACAGAAAACGAAAAAAATTCGAAAATTCTTCCCGCGCCTCTCTCTCCTCGCCCCCACCACCTTTAGATATTTGGCCGACCAGCCGTTACACCGATGGTCCCCCACGGTTCTGCCCCTATAAATAGAAGAGAAAACCGAAGAAAAAAAAAGAGAAAGAGACACCCGAAGGGAGGAGAGAGAGAGAGGAGGCCGAAGAGAGAGAGAGAACCGAACACCGAAGAGAGAAGGAGCCGCAGCGCCGCCCGGGAAGCCACGCCACCGCGGAGCCACCGCAGCACCGCCTCCTCCACGCCAGGTCACCTCTTCTCCCCCCTCCCGTTAGTTTTTTTCATTTTTTTTCCCCTGCATGCAGAATGAACATTCTGCATGCAGGGAGGAGGGGGGAATTAATTCCCCCCCTCTGTTTATGTGTAGCTGGGCCAGGTGGATCCTGGCCCAGCACATTTTTTTTCTTCTTTTTTTGGGCCAGACTAAGTCTGGCCCGGCCTTGTATCTGACGGGCCAGACCAGGTCTGGCCCATACCAGCTCTCTGGGCCAAGTCCGGCCCAGATATTTGGGCCGGCCCAGCCCGAATTATTTTTATATTATATATTATATTATATGTGTGTATATATGTATATATATATATAAAATATAATAATAAAAAAAATAAATATTTTGAAAAATCTTTAAAAAATATTGTTGATTTTTCTGCATATTTTTGTCAAAAATTTTTTTAATTTTGGTTTGTATTTTATACTGTAAAAGATACAAAACCAGTGTTTATAAATACCCGGTTTTCGTCAAAACATCAAAGATTTTCAGAATAAAAAAATGTTTTTGCTTTCAAAAAAAAATTCTAAAAAAGTCCCTAAAAATGTTGTTGATTTTTCTGCATATTTTTTACCAAAATGGTTTAATTTTGGTTTGTATTTTTATACCGTAAAGATATAAAACCAGTGTTATAAATATCCGGTTTTCGTCAAAATATCAAAAGATTTTCAGAATAAAAAATGTTTTTGCTTTCAAAAAAATTTCTAAAAAATTCCCTAAAAATGTTATTGATTTTTCTGCATATTGTTTTTAAAGGCGGATTAATATTGGGTTGTATTTTTATACCGTAAGGATACAAGCTCAGTATTAAAATACCCGATTTTCGTCAAAGCATAAAAAATAATATTTTCTAAAAATTGTTTTTGTTTTAAAATACGGCCTAGTCTCTCCAATATGTATAACATAAATATTATAACATCATATTTTCACACAACAAAGAAAATTTTCAAAAACAATATATGTATTAACATGCATTTTTGGCTTTTAATAACCAGTTTATTCAAGCCATGAGAACTAGGCCAATATTTCAAAAAAATTCTAAAAAAAAAATTTTTTTCTTTTAATATTTGGGATTACGAATTTATACGTAAAAACGTATTCCTACATATTATTAATAAAGTTTTTGGTAAAGACGTTAGAACGGTTAGGATTTTACCCGATAAGATAAAAGACCTTCTTACTGAGGAGGGATTTTTCTTGAACCATAGACAGATCAACGACTAGGAAAACACAACAACACTTTAGTTTTTATCAGACAATAAAACAATGCAGCTTACCTTAGGTAGGGCGTATTTGGGGTGCTAATACCTTCCCTTTACGCAACCAGTCTCCGTACCCGATCTCTGAGACCAGTTAGGTTCCTAGTGACCAAAATACTAGGTGGCGACTCCAAAGAACCAAAAATAAAAAAAAATCGCCAGTCGAACCCGCATTTGATGAATTTGATTTTATTATTTTTTTGGGGTGCGACAGAATGGCGACTCCGCTGGGGACCTTGTAGACTAAGCTTTGTTTTTGTCTGATTTATTTGTGTTTTCCTGTGCTTATTTTTTATATGCCTTTCCTTTTATTTAATCGCGTATTTGTTTTTATTTTTACGCGCATTTATTCATGCATTATATACAATTGTCTCATGCATCACTTGCCTTAATTTTGAAAAGCACACACAAGCCTTAAGTTAAGTGGGGAATTAGCGATTTACCCTAAGACTATTGGTCGGGGTTTAAATGCGTGAAACACCCAACTCATATCTGAGTGCCTGCTTGGTAATGGTGGGCATACGTGTCTTAACTGTTCCTTGCAACGCCCCCATACTTCTTTACGAAGAACGTCACTGGGCAGATATGAGACCCTTCGAGACCATATAGAAAACTTACCCACTATCACTTAATAAATAGAGCTTGTCCTTAGGTTATGTATCTTATCTGCATCAAGATTAATAATGTTATACTCATCGCACATCACTTGTGCATCACATTTTCATCACGCATTTTGTTTATCATATGCATTACAGATCGTGAAACATAGGTCCTACATCCAGAGTCCACCAAACCCGGTCCAGATCAAGAATGGAAAACGAAAGAAAAGAGCTCAATTAGAGTCGCACTACCAGACCGAGTTGGAATCTGTGAAAAATGAAGTTTCTCGACTGACCAATCTGCCTTGAGCAACTTTTAAGAGCGAAGAACGGGGAGGGAACATCTACCCAAACCACCTATAGGAGCGCCGTCAGTTCATGTCCCGGGGATATCTCAGAACTTGGGGGCAGATTCAGCGACGGGCAACACTTTGCACCTGCCATTCCCATTCAGCCCCCTCAAGCTCACATCACAGCAGATGGGGCCTTCCGATAATAGGTCCACTGGTTTTATGAACGATGACAAAGATATCAGCTTTGGAAGAAAGGTTAAGAGCAGTCGAGGGAAATGACTGGTTTGACCCCATGCGAGCGTCTGAAATATGTTTGGTACCCAAACATCACGGTACCAAAAAAATTTAGGATACCGGAGTTTATAAAGTACACTGGGTTGGAATGCCCAAACACTCACCTTCGATCTTATTGCAATAAGATGGCTGAGGTGATTCATGACGATAAGTTACTGATCTACTTTTCCAAGATAGTCTATCGGGGTCGGCGCTAAGTTGGTACATGAGGCTGGATAATGCCAAGATCAAGAAATGGAAGGATTTAGTTGAGGCTTTCCTTAAGCAATACAAGTTCAATTTGGAAATTGCTCCAGATCGAATGAGCCTTATGTCAATGGAAAAGAGAAGCCAAGAATCAGTAAGGGCTTATGCGCAAAGGGTGGAGGGACGAGGCCATGCATGTGCAACCCCCTTTGATAGAAACAGAGATGGTGAATTTGTTCGCCAATACATTCAAGGCACCCTACTATGAGCATTTAATGGGTAGCTCATCTCAACATTTCTATGATGTTGTACGCATAGCGGAAAGAATCGAGCAAGGGATTAAAGCTGGACGCATAATTGAGCCATTGGAGACAAAGGGTTTTATCGGAAGAAAAATGAAAGGTCCCGTTAACAACTTCGAAGGTGGGTCCAATGACAAGATAACAGATTCGTATAACCCACAAATACCTACCTCTCATGTGGCCCACGTAAACTTTAACAAACCTTTTTCCCCTAATCGAGCAAATGGCCAGTCAAACACCCAAAACAACCACCAACGACCAAACACAAGATACATTTCAGAACAACTACCGCCATTACCCATGCCTCTGAAGGACATATATGCCAAACTACTGAGCATTGGACAAATAGCTCCTATCCCTACATTACCACTACAACCACCATTCCCCATCTGGTATAAGCCCGAGTTGACTTGCGAGTACCATGCTGGTATTCCTGGGCATTGTCTTGAAACGTGCTACGGTTTCAAGAACAAGTTGTTGAAGCTCATCAAGATAGGATGGGTGTCATTTGAAGACACACCCAATATCAATTCAAATCCATTGCATGGTCATGACAAAAGTGATAGGGGATAAAGGTTGGAAAACCTTGGTCAAGAGTCGTCAATAATGAAGAAGGCAAGATCGAAGGAGAAGACAAGGAAATGCAAGTGGGGAAGGAAGATGAAGCATTGCCTCGGTTGACTTTCCACACACTAGAAGAAGTTTCAGGACGGGTTGACCCAAGAACTTCTCGTAGTTTTCAAAATGTAAAACAACTTTATTTGCCTTAGCATGTTTTTGTCATTTGCTTTTGTCTTTGCTTTTATTTTCTCTAGTGAGCATTCAGAGCTCATATTGTCAGCCAGATTTTATGTTTGTCTTTGAGCATACCTTTTCTTTAAATAAATGATGAGATTATGCACTTTTGGAACAAGTTGAGTGGTTACAAATAAAGTATCATAAAATGGTTTAATATGAAATTTAAGAAAAGCTACCCTTGAAATACAACCTCACCTCTGGATAACATAATGAATTGATACATCACCTATAAATTTTCTTTCAAGATAAAAATAGAGTTTATCAATCCTAACAATGTGCATTTTTGAAAAAAATTATTATTGTCCTTTCACTCTCTAAAGAGATTTTTATTGGTGGTTTTGTTTTGAGTCGGAATGAATTTCTTCTCTATATAAAAACCCAGACTAGGATCGCACCCCTATACTGGGGGCAAGATGAGATGTTTTATGAAAAGTTTTACGTGTTGACCAAGCTAAAGCATTTGACAAAAGCATGACAAAGAGGCAAATACAAGTCATACATTTTGAGAAAAGGACTACTTGAAGAAAGTCAAAGACTTCTTCTCCAAGAATATGATAGGCAACACGAGAGATAAATCCAGCATACGACTTCAAAAGCAAGTTCATGTTAAGAGGGAGTCTCATGAACTAGAAGAAGAGGCTGGGACCTATGTTTCAAAACCAGGTATAAATGCATGCATTGCATCTAACCATAAATCATTGCATATATGTTTTTTTTGGATCGTTACAGGAGGAGATCTTAGCGCATTCCAACAAGATTATGGACGAAGAAAATCATTGAGTTGATTCTAGAACAACAAGAAGAGAAGATAATGGTTTTCAAACCTTGCCAGCAGGAAGAACGACATCGATAGCATTCGGTAAAAAGGAATCGCCAGATGTGATTCCAAGTTGTTGAGATCGCCAGAAGGGATCTCGTATTTCGATGGAGGTCGCCAGAAGGGACCTCATATTTCAGTTTTGAATAAAAGGAATCACAAGATGGGATTCCAAGTAGTTTGAGATCGCCAGAAGGGGTCTCGTTTTTAAATATTCACCAATGAAGGTCACCAGAAGGGACCTCAAATTTCAGCTTTGGTATAAAAGGAATCGCCAGATGGGATTCCAAGTTGTTTGGCTAAAGGAGATCGCTAGAAGGGATCTCATATTTCGATAAGGGTCGCCAGAAGGGACCTAATATTTCAGCTTTGAATAAAAGGAATCACCAGATGGGATTCCAAGTTATTTGAGATCGCCAGAAGGGATCTCGTACTTCGACATTTATCAAGGAAGGTCGCCAGAAGGGACCTTATATTGAAACCATCTCTTAGAAAAGCATGGAGTTTACTAAGAATGATTCCCCTTGGGTTAGTCACCCATACAATGAGACCATCATTTTTCTTGGGTTCGTCACCCATACAATGAGACCATCATTTTTCTTGGGTTCGTCACCCATACAATGAGACCATCATTTTTTCCTGGGTAGGTCACCCATACAATGAGACCATCATTTTTTCCTGGGTAGGTCACCCATACAATGAGACCATTATTTTGCCACTTGGGTAGGTCACCCATCACAATGAGACCATTATTTTTTCTGGGTAGGTCACCCATAAGAATGAGACCATTCTCCATCTTTTTTTTTTACCTGGGTAGGTCACCCATAAGAATTAGGCCATTCCTCCCCCTGGGTAGGTCACCCAAAGAATGAGACCACTCTTCCTTTTTCCATTTGGGTAGGTCACCCATAAGAATGAGACCATTATCCATCATTTTTTTTTTACCTGGGTAGGTCACCCATAAGAATGAGGCCATTCTTCCCCACTGGGTAGGTCACCCAAAGAATGAGACCACTCTTTCCCTTTTCCACTCGGGCAGGTCACCCATCATAATGAGACCATACACACATTTTTTTGTTTTTGGCTATGGGTAAAGGAATCACCAGATGGGATTCCAGGTTAAAGGAGATCACCAGATGGGATCTCGGATGGATTTCCATATTGATCAAACTAAAGTAAGAATTCAGAGGATTGCTGGATAAGGATCTCGAGATGGCTAAGTTTTGATCATAGTTTTTGGGCTAAGGAGGATTGTTGTAAAGGACAAAGTTTCAGATAAATCAAGCTTCGACCATATCAGTTTCGGGAGTTCCGTTTTGGGTTTATCTTTATAACACTTACTGCGCAAAACCCATGCTCCGTAAGTATTATAAAGAGGGGGCATCTGTTGTAACCCATTTTTGGGTCCCCATGAAAAATAAAATAAATAGCCAAAAGAGTTTAGAAAAAATAACAGAAGGCAGAAGCGCTCAGGAAACAGTCAGAAAATTGGTCAAGAAATTCAAAAATACAAGGATTAAATTTTTGAAAGTATATTCTTGAAGGATGAAAGCCCTATTGAGAAGGAAAATTTGAATTTTGAGGAGAAAAGCCCAAATTTGGATGTTTATGGACTTAATTGGATTTTTATGGACTTAATTGGATTTTTATGGATTTAATTGGATTTTTATTTGAATTTATAGAAAGATTTGATTGCAAGAAAAATTGATTTTTAAGTCAATTTGGGCTTTAATTTGGAAAATTTAAGTTCTGGGGCCAAAATATATTTTTTAGGAATTTATTGGGTCAAATCAGGGGCTCAATTGCATAAATATTGAAGTTTAAGGGTCAATTAGGGACTTAATTGTGAAAATCCGAAACCAGGGACCAATTTGGAGAAGGCGCAAAGATAGAGGGGGCTGTTTGGATTTGTTTCAGGGGTTTAATTGAAGAAATTGGAAGTTTATTGATCAATTAGGGGCTCAATTGCATAAATCAGAGGCCAAGGACCAAAGTGAAAAAGGCGGCCAACAAGAGGGGCGGGGACCGAATTTGAGGGACTGATTTGAAGTTTAACCCTTTAAATGAAACGGCGCGTTTTACCCAAAACGACGCCGTTTCATAAAAAAAAAAAAAAAAAAAAAAAAAACGAGGAAAATCAGAACGGTGTCGTTTTGAACGACACTGTTCATCTTCCTCCTTCCCCCCGTTTTAACAGAACAGAAAACGAAAAAATTCGAAAATTCTTCCCGCGCCTCTCTCTCCTCGCCCCCACCACCTTTAGATATTGGCCGACCAGCCGTTACACCCGATGGTCCCCCACGGTTCTGCCCCTATAAATAGAAGAGAAAACCGAAGAAAAAAAAAGAGAAAGAGACACCCGAAGGGAGGAGAGAGAGAGAGGAGGCCGAAGAGAGAGAGAGAACCGAACACCGAAGAGAGAAGGAGCCGCAGCGCCGCCCGGGAAGCCACGCCACCGCGGAGCCACCGCAGCACCGCCTCCTCCACGCCAGGTCACCTCTTCTCCCCCCTCCCGTTAGTTTTTTTCATTTTTTTTTCCCCTGCATGCAGAATGAACATTCTGCATGCAGGGAGGAGGGGGGAATTAATTCCCCCCCCTCTGTTTATGTGTAGCTGGGCCAGGTGGATCCTGGCCCAGCACATTTTTTTTCTTCTTTTTTTGGGCCAGACTAAGTCTGGCCCGGCCTTGTATCTGACGGGCCAGACCAGGTCTGGCCCATACCAGCTCTCTGGGCCAAGTCCGGCCCAGATATTTGGGCCGGCCCAGCCCGAATTATTTTTATATTATATATTATATTATATGTGTGTATATATGTATATATATATATAAAATATAATAATAAAAAAAAATAAATATTTTGAAAAATCTTTAAAAAATATTGTTGATTTTTCTGCATATTTTTGTCAAAATTTTTTTAATTTTGGTTTGTATTTTTATACTGTAAAGATACAAAACCAGTGTTATAAATACCCGGTTTTCGTCAAAACATCAAAGATTTTCAGAATAAAAAATGTTTTTGCTTTCAAAAAAAATTCTAAAAAGTCCCTAAAAATGTTGTTGATTTTTCTGCATATTTTTACCAAAATGGTTTAATTTTGGTTTGTATTTTTATACCGTAAAGATATAAAACCAGTGTTATAAATATCCGGTTTTCGTCAAAATATCAAAGATTTTCAGAATAAAAAATGTTTTTGCTTTCAAAAAATTTCTAAAAATTCCCTAAAAATGTTATTGATTTTTCTGCATATTGTTTTTAAAGGCGGATTAATATTGGGTTGTATTTTTATACCGTAAGGATACAAGCTCAGTATTAAAATACCCGATTTTCGTCAAAGCATAAAAAATAATATTTTCTAAAAATTGTTTTTGTTTTAAAATACGGCCTAGTCTCTCCAATATGTATACATAAATATTATAACATCATATTTTCACACAACAAAGAAAATTTTCAAAACAATATATGTATTAACATGCATTTTGGCTTTAATAACCAGTTTATTCAAGCCATGAGAACTAGGCCAATATTTCAAAAATTCTAAAAAAAAATTTTTTTCTTTTAATATTTGGGATTACGAATTTATACGTAAAACGTATTCCTACATATTATTAATAAAGTTTTTGGTAAAGACGTTAGAACGGTTAGGATTTTACCCGATAAGATAAAAGACCTTCTTACTGAGGAGGATTTTTCTTGAACCATAGACAGATCAACGACTAGGAAAACACAACAACACTTTAGTTTTTATCAGACAATAAAACAATGCAGCTTACCTTAGGTAGGGCGTATTTGGGGTGCTAATACCTTCCCTTTACGCAACCAGTCTCCGTACCCGATCTCTGAGACCAGTTAGGTTCCTAGTGACCAAAATACTAGGTGGCGACTCCAAAGAACCAAAAATAAAAAAAAATCGCCAGTCGAACCCGCATTTGATGAATTTGATTTTATTATTTTTTTGGGGTGCGACAAAAGTAATATTCCATTTAGAACAGCCTAGCCACAGCTTCATCCAAATAATTGAAATATGCATGCCATTATTTTTATTTGTTATATTGATTGGTCATAACTTAATTTCCATTGATTTCACGATCATTACAAGGAAGAAAACTTTATTACAAAACTTCAAGGTTGCTTAAATTGATGCGTTAGCTAAAACACTAGCTCAACAACCCGCACTACACCACATGCAGGGCCATTTATTCTTGTTTAAAAAAATGATATTCAAGTGGCGCAAGCATGTTTAAAAACAAAATTTGCAATACAGGTCATAGACTCAACTGTGTTCAATAAGTTGATTTTTTTTTTAGTTATCAAAAAAACAATATCAATGGACATTAACTTTCCAAACCTGCAACTCAGGTTATTAGACCGGAAACACTCCACCTGGTAAAACCATGAGTTCCAACACCTAACCAATTAAATATTGAGGGATGAAATTGAAAAAAAAAAAATTAATTATACAAAAGGATCTAAAACAAAAAATTACAATTAAAAGAATAATGATCGATATTGAAATAAAAATAAATAAATTAGAGGGGAACTAGTTTTTTTTTTTTTATTGAATGGTGAAATTTAAAAGAAAATTTAATTTAACGAAAGGAGCAAAATCAAATGAAAAAATAAGGATCAAATTGAAAAAAAAAAAAAAAAAAAAACCACCAACGAAAACCACCTCACCAACGACTATGGGCAATGCTGTAATAGGACAAGGAAGCTACGAGGATTTTAGCGACACGATAAAATAGCATTTGTTTGGCCTCCAAGAGGCGCTACACGTGCCTCACATGCGCTGATGAGTGCCTTGCATGCACTAGTTACTTTTTTTAATTATACTTTACATTTATTAAAATACCAAATTGCCCCTTATCCCACATAACCATCACCAAAATACTAGTGTGAAAAGATGAAAATGCCCTTAGACGCCAACTCAAGAAGTTTTGCTTCCTTGGACACTAGTAGAAATTCGCTTAATACCAACAGATTTACCGAGGGAATACTTTATCAGTAATTTGAGGTCGCAATGATTGACAAAATATTTTCCGTCCGTCATTCCATCTGTATATATCGACAAAAACATTCGGTCGGTAGTTAATGATAGAATTACAGATGAATATGTTCAGAATTAGAAAAAAAGCGGTTCGCTGACGTGGAGGATTTTTCCCAACGGAATCATTGAGGGATTCAAAATGAAAGCTCCGTACAGTGACATGACCGGCTAACCGGTTAAAATGGTGACGGAATCACCGAGTGATTCAAAACGACAACTCCGTACGGTGACGTGTCCCGTTTGCTGTCAGAATAGCCGACAAACTCTCAAATGAAATAATTTCGTTGGTGAATCCATTAGTAAAAGTTAATATATGCCTACTCTGCCAACCTCTCCTCCCCTATTTCTCCTTCTTCTTCCCCATCTCAACTCTCCCCAACTGCAAACAACCACCCAAAAAAAAAAAAAATCTCCCTCTTCTCAGCACAACAAGTCATATTTCTTGAAGTTTTGTGGTCACAGCATCTGTGTTCTGATTTACCGACGGATTTTATAATTTTTTGTAAGTAATTCTATATTTTTAAATTTTAACATTTAAAAGTTAATTTTATTGTTGTCATAACCCAAATTTTGACCTTTTTATTTTAATTATTTTATTTTTGATAAAATGATGAAAAAAAAGTAAAAATAAAATAAATGAAGAATGAATTAAAATTTGGGTTAAGGGCAACATAATTGGAAGTTTAAAGATTTAATTAAATCAAGGGCTTAATTGGGAAATTCATTTAATTAAAATTTAGATTATTTTAATTAATGAAATCAAGAGTTTTAATTGAAGAATTATTGAGTTTGAGGACTTAATTAAACTTTGATTTAATTAATTAAAGGAATCAAGGGTTGTAATTGAAGAAATACCAAAGTTTGGAGCTTATTCAAAGAAAAATTGCTAGAAAATTAAAGTCAAATGACTAAATTGAATAGTCTAGAAATCCAGGACTGTTGTGTAAATGGCATTATAACTGAGGGTTCAATTGAAATTAATCCAAGGGCATCAATTCATCAAAATCAAAACCTATTTCAATTCATATCTATATGCATATAATAAGTATGTTGATTAAATTATACTTAATCATTTCTAGATATTTAATTGAGGAGCAATGCCTAGTGTATGTGTAAGAGGAACAATTCCTGAAAAACATACTTTCTACTTGATATTTTACTTACAAACAAGTCATGTGAAAAATATTAAATTTCAATAAACTACTCTACAAAATGCAAGAGATATCAATAATAGTGGTTTTGCATGAATATTAATTTATTCCTTTATAATAAGAAAAGAAACATTTTAATTAATTATATTAGTAGATTTAAACATTTATTTTAAACATATTTGAACATATTCATATCACAACCCCCTAAATTATCATAAACCCTAATATTTTTAATAACTAATTATAAAATAATAAAATTAAAATTAAACAATGAAATACAAAAAAATAAAGAAAATTTACCTAAAATATAAAGCAAAAACCACAAAAAAAAAGAAGATCAATTGTTTAACTATACTTTATGAGAAATTTGCATACCAGGGAGGCAAAGAATAGCAGCTCATGAAAAGAACAAAGCAACACAGTAGCTAATGAAAAGAACAAAGCGGTAAAGGCAAGGAACAAAATATACTCTTTGTTAGTAAGGGCTCAAAGGTGCTCGAAGAGGAAATGAGGGCTCAAAGGCACTTGAAGAGAAGTGAGGGCTCAAAGGCGCTCGAAAAGGGAAATGAGGGCTCAAAGGCGCTCGAAGAGGAAGCGAGCGCTCAAAGGCGCTCAAGGTAAGCAAGGGCTCAAAGGCGCTCGAAGAGGAAAGCGAGCGCTCAAAGGCGCTCGAACAGGAAATGAGGGCTCAAAGGTTTTCGAAGGGAGGTGAGGGCTCAAAGGAGCTCGAAGAGGGAAGCGAGGGCTCAAAGGGGCTCGAAGAGAAAGCGAGGGCACAAAGGCGCTCAAAAAAGAAGTGAGGGCTCAAAGGCGCGCTAAAAAATAAAAGCGAGGGCTTAAAGGCGCTCGAAGAGGGGCAAGGGCTCAAAGGCACTCGAAGAAGAAAACGAGGGCTCAAAAGTGCTTGAGGAGAGTCAATACACGACGTCAGGCTACAGCTCCGCCTTTTTTGTTTATTTAACAAAAAGATTTTTTTTTTGGTTGGGGGAAATGAAATTTTATTGGAGTCGCCATCTAGTAATATAAGGGAACTAGAAATCCCAAATTAGACACTAGTCCTAGAGAATCGGATACTGGGTTAGTTATGATTAAGGAAAGGTAGACACCACCCTTAAATCATCCTTTCAAGAGAAAGGTTACCTTTACTTGTGTATTTTTTTTTATTTGTTTCAAATGATATTATATTTTGAGCTTATTTGCAATTTTATTTTTTTAAAATGGTTAATGCCGGTCCCTAAAAATAGGAGACGCGTTAAAAATGATATCAATCCCTAAAAATAGGAGACTCATCTAAAACATTGACGTTTAACCCTAAAAAGGAGAAGTACGTCTGAGTAACCAAAAAAAATTATGGACATAATCAATATTTGGTATTTAAACTTTTGACATCGGTCCTTTTTTGTAAAAAGAGACGTGTCGATAAACAATATTCATTTATAAAATAAAAATTATTTTGATATCGTTGAGAAATTGGTATAACCATATTTGAGAATTAGGCTTTGGACCCACGAACGATAACATGATAAGATGGGTGTTGGACCCGCGTCGTTATTCCTTTTATACTTGTTTTTGGTTTTTTATTGTTTTACCACATGCAAGAAAATTTACAAATATTTATATATAAAAATAAAAACTGTTAGGAATCTAAAAAAAAACAATTACATGAGTGTTACTATGTGGGTAAAAGAATGAAATACCCTGGAATTTATCAGAAAATTACGAAAATGCCCCTAGTGGCACGTGTGGCTCACGCGCGGTTACTATTGGTGGCGGAAAAATTTTAAGGCGAGATTTCTGGCCAATCAATGGTCGATTCTGATAGATCTGAGTTAGAGGATTCTAATGGTGGTGGTCTCGACGGCCGTTGATGGCTGAAGAGGGAGAATCATCGGTTTGAAGCTTCGATGGCCGACGAAGATCGCGGCCTTTCTCCGACTAGATGAGGCGGCAAAAACGCTTAAAACAACCGGGGTTTTGCTTTGTAGCAGGGTAGCAACCTTTCTATGGTGGTTCGGAGGCTTGAGACGGCTAGAAATGGGAGATCGGATGAGAGAGAGGGAGTCACCGGCGAGAGGAGAGAGAGGCTCTGAGGTTGTGCTATGGTGTGGACGTTAGCATGGTACACCGGTGCCGATCCTTCAGCTGTGATTGGCTGGATCTGCAAGTTGATCGGACGGTCCGGATGAGCTGAGCTTTGATCTGGTGTGGCGCGGTGCACCAAAAGATTGATACATCGGGTGACGTGGCACAACAGGATCAAAGGGCAGATTATTTCAAAGGCTGAGATGGATTTGAGTTTTAATCTAGTTTGGTAAGCCCTATTGTATCCTATTAAATCAAAGGTCCACAACTAACACTATTAAATCAAAGCATGACTCCTAGTATAAATAAGAGTCAAACAATTAGCCATAATAAAGGCTCATATATAGTCGATGGTAATGTTGAAAACTGTTGTTAAATTTCATGTTTTAACATCCTATTGTTGTAAAATAAGTTGATTTTATTTTAATTAAATTTGGTTTTTTTTTTTTAAAAAAAAAGCAATGATATTGAATAGAGCAAAAAAAAAGTAATTGTGATAATCTAGCAATAAAAAACCATTTTTTTGAAAAGAAAAAAACAATGTAATTCAATTCCCAACCAATTAAATACAAAATGACAAAAACTAGATTTTGAAGGAAAGGACTTAAAAAGATTACAATTTCTTTTTAAAAAAATGGCTCTATAAAAAAAAGACCGAGTCAACACGGGTTGACTTGTCAAACCCACAACTTCCATCATGAAATAATAATAACCCAAAAAAAAAAGAAAATTACAAAGCCTATTATGCATGCATGCATATATATATATATATATATATATATAATTTCCTTGGCATCTCCACATTAATCACGCATGCTCACTACAAAATCAAGCATCAAACTTGCATAATCACCGGCTTGTGTGAACAAATGAATCAAGATTTAGATGAGATCTAAATAAAAAAGAACTAGAAGAGAGCAAATCACGGCAACCAAGGAAGGGTCATAGGAGTCAAGAAGATCAGTGGAAATTTGGGATTTTGATCATGGGACAGACCAACACATCCCATGGGTTAGAGCTTTCCATCATCTTCTTCTTCTTGTCAGTTTACGTGTGATCAACGATCGAACCATCACTGTCAAATTAATGGAATGGGGGAAGATTCCATCTCCTGAATTTATTTATTTTTAATTAAAACCGAGACGTGGGATACGTGGGAAGATTTTTTAACAACCAATGCGGAAGACAGCACTGTACTAATCAAGTGAACCTTCACTAATTGACTTTTCAAGTACGATAGTGTAAACTCGAAATTATCGGTCATTTAGTACCATCACTAAGTTTGGATTTTCTTTATTTTCGTGCATGAAAGTAATATTCCATTTAGAACAGCCTAGCCACAGCTTCATCCAAATAATTGAAATATGCATGCCATTATTTTTATTTGTTATATTGATTGGTCATAACTTAATTTCCATTGATTTCACGATCATTACAAGGAAGAAAACTTTATTACAAAAACTTCAAGGTTGCTTAAATTGATGCGCTTAGCTAAAACACTAGCTCAACAACCCGCACTACACCACATGCAGGGCCATTTATTCTTGTTTAAAAAAAAATGATATTCAAGTGCGCAAGCATGTTTAAAAACAAAATTTGCAATACAGGTCATAGACTCAACTGTGTTTCAATAAGTTGATTTTTTTTTTAGTTATCAAAAAAAAAACAATATCAATGGACATTAACTTTCCAAACCTGCAACTCAGGTTATTAGACCGGAAACACTCCACCTGGTAAAACCATGAGTTCCAACACCTAACCAATTAAATATTGAGGGATGAAATTGAAAAAAAAAATTAATTATACAAAGGATCTAAAACAAAAAATTACAATTAAAAAGAATAATGATCGATATTGAAATAAAATAAATAAATTAGAGGGGAACTAGTTTTTTTTTTTTTTTATTGAATGGTGAAATTTAAAAGAAAATTTAATTTAACGAAAGGAGCAAAATCAAATGAAAAAAATAAGGATCAAATTGAAAAAAAAAAAAAAAAAACCACCAACGAAAACCACCTCACCAACGACTATGGGCAATGCTGTAATAGGACAAGGAAGCTACGAGGATTTTAGCGACACGATAAAATAGCATTTGTTTGGGCCTCCAAGAGGCGCTACACGTGCCTCACATGCGCTGATGAGTGCCTTGCATGCACTAGTTACTTTTTTAATTATACTTTACATTTATTAAAATACCAAATTGCCCCTTATCCCACATAACCATCACCCAAAATACTAGTGTGAAAAGATGAAAATGCCCTTAGACGCCAACTCAAGAAGTTTTGCTTCCTTGGACACTAGTAGAAATTCGCTTAATACAACAGATTTACCGAGGGAATACTTTTATCAGTAATTTGAGGTCGCAATGATTGAACAAAATATTTTCCGTCCGTCATTCCATCTGTATATATCGACAAAAACATTCGGTCGGTAGTTAATGATAGAATTACAGATGAATATGTTCAGAATTAGAAAAAAAGCGGTTCGCTGACGTGGAGGATTTTTTTCCCAACGGAATCATTGAGGGATTCAAAAATGAAAAGCTCCGTACAGTGACATGACCGGCTAACCGGTTAAAATGGTGACGGAATCACCGAGTGAATTCAAAACGACAACTCCGTACGGTGACGTGTCCCGTTTGCTGTCAGAATAGCCGACAAACTCTCAAATGAAATAATTTCGTTGGTGTGAATTCCATTAGTAAAAGTTAATATATGCCTACTCTGCCAACCTCTCCTCCCCTATTTCTCCTTCTTCTTCCCCATCTCAACTCTCCCCAACTGCAAACAACCACCCAAAAAAAAAAAAATCTCCCTCTTCTCAGCACAACAAGTCATATTTCTTGAAGTTTTGTGGTCACAGCAATCTGTGTTCTGATTTTACCGACGGATTTTATAATTTTTTGTAAGTAATTCTATATTTTTAAATTTTAACATTTAAAAGTTAATTTTATTGTTGTCATAACCCAAAATTTTGACCTTTTTATTTTAATTATTTTATTTTTGATAAAATGATGAAAAAAAAGTAAAAATAAAATAAATGAAGAATGAATTAAAATTTGGGTTAAGGGCAACATAATTGAAAGTTTAAAGATTTAATTAAATCAAGGGCTTAATTGGGAAATTCATTTAATTAAAATTTAGATTATTTTAATTAATGAAATCAAGAGTTTAATTGAAGAATTATTGAGTTTGAGGACTTAATTAAACTTTGATTTAATTAATTAAAGGAATCAAGGGTGTAATTGAAGAAATACCAAAGTTTGGAGCTTATTCAAAGAAAAATTGCTAGAAAATTAAAGTCAAATGACTAAATTGAATAGTCTAGAAATCCAGGACTGTTGTGTAAATGGCATTATAACTGAGGGTTCAATTGAAATTAATCCAAGGGCATCAATTCATCAAAATCAAAACCTATTTCAATTCATATCTATATGCATATAATAAGTATGTTGATTAAATTATACTTAATCATTTCTAGATATTTAATTGAGGAGCAATGCCTAGTGTATGTGTAAGAGGAACAATCCTGAAAAACATACCTTTCTACTTGATATTTTACTTACAAACAAGTCATGTGAAAATATTAAATTTCAATAAACTACTCTACAAATGCAAGAGATATCAATAATAGTGGTTTTGCATGAATATTAATTTATTCCTTTATAATAAGAAAAGAAACATTTAATTAATTATATTAGTAGATTTAAACAATTTATTTTAAACATATTTGAACATATTCATATCACAAACCCCTAAATTATCATAAACCCTAATATTTTTAATAACTAATTATAAAAATAATAAAATTAAAATTAAACAATGAAATACAAAAAAATAAAGAAAATTTACCTAAAATATAAAGCAAAAACCACAAAAAAAAAAAGAAGATCAATTGTTTAACTATACTTTATGAGAAATTTGCATACCAGGGAGGCAAAGAATAGCAGCTCATGAAAAGAACAAAGCAACACAGTAGCTAATGAAAAGAACAAAGCGGTAAAGGCAAGGAACAAAATATACTCTTTGTTAGTAAGGGCTCAAAGGTGCTCGAAGAGGAAATGAGGGCTCAAAGGCACTTGAAGAGAAGTGAGGGCTCAAAGGCGCTCGAAAAGGGAAATGAGGGCTCAAAGGCGCTCGAAGAGGAAGCGAGCGCTCAAAGGCGCTCAAGGTAAGCAAGGGCTCAAAGGCGCTCGAAGAGGAAAGCGAGCGCTCAAAGGCGCTCGAACAGGAAATGAGGGCTCAAAGGTTTTCGAAGGGAGGTGAGGGCTCAAAGGAGCTCGAAGAGGGAAGCGAGGGCTCAAAGGGGCTCGAAGAGAAAGCGAGGGCACAAAGGCGCTCAAAAAAAGAAGTGAGGGCTCAAAGGCGCGCTAAAAAATAAAAGCGAGGGCTTAAAGGCGCTCGAAGAGGGGCAAGGGCTCAAAGGCACTCGAAGAAGAAAACGAGGGCTCAAAAGTGCTTGAGGAGAGTCAATACACGACGTCAGGCTACAGCTCCGCCTTTTTTGTTTATTTAACAAAAAGATTTTTTTTTTGGTTGGGGGAAATGAAATTTTATTGGAGTCGCCATCTAGTAATATAAGGGAACTAGAAATCCCAAATTAGACACTAGTCCTAGAGAATCGGATACTGGGTTAGTTATGATTAAGGAAAGGTAGACACCACCCTTAAATCATCCTTTCAAGAGAAAGGTTACCTTTACTTGTGTATTTTTTTTTTATTTGTTTCAAATGATATTATATTTTGAGCTTATTTGCAATTTTATTTTTTTAAAAATGGTTAATGCCGGTCCCTAAAAATAGGAGACGCGTTAAAAATGATATCAATCCCTAAAAATAGGGAGACTCATCTAAAACATTGACGTTTTAACCCTAAAAAGGAGAAGTACGTCTGAGTAACCAAAAAAAATTATGGACATAATCAATATTTGGTATTTAAAACTTTTGACATCGGTCCTTTTTTGTAAAAAGAGACGTGTCGATAAACAATATTCATTTATAAAATAAAAATTATTTTGATATCGTTGAGAAATTGGTATAACCATATTTGAGAATTAGGCTTTGGACCCACGAACGATAACATGATAAGATGGGTGTTGGACCCGCGTCGTTATTCCTTTTATACTTGTTTTTTTGGTTTTTTATTGTTTTAACCACATGCAAGAAAATTTACAAATATTTATATATAAAAATAAAAACTGTTAGGAATCTAAAAAAAAACAATTACATGAGTGTTACTATGTGGTAAAAGAATGAAATACCCTGGAATTTATCAGAAAATTACGAAAATGCCCCTAGTGGCACGTGTGGCTCACGCGCGGTTACTATTGGTGGCGGAAAAATTTTAAGGCGAGATTTCTGGCCAATCAATGGTCGATTCTGATAGATCTGAGTTAGAGGATTCTAATGGTGGTGGTCTCGACGGCCGTTGATGGCTGAAGAGGGAGAATCATCGGTTTGAAGCTTCGATGGCCGACGAAGATCGCGGCCTTTCTCCGACTAGATGAGGCGGCAAAAACGCTTAAAACAACCGGGGTTTTGCTTTGTAGCAGGGTAGCAACCTTTCTATGGTGGTTCGGAGGCTTGAGACGGCTAGAAATGGGAGATCGGATGAGAGAGAGGGAGTCACCGGCGAGAGGAGAGAGAGGCTCTGAGGTTGTGCTATGGTGTGGACGTTAGCATGGTACACCGGTGCCGATCCTTCAGCTGTGATTGGCTGGATCTGCAAGTTGATCGGACGGTCCGGATGAGCTGAGCTTTGATCTGGTGTGGCGCGGTGCACCAAAAGATTGATACATCGGGTGACGTGGCACAACAGGATCAAAGGGCAGATTATTTCAAAGGCTGAGATGGATTTGAGTTTTAATCTAGTTTGGTAAGCCCTATTGTATCCTATTAAATCAAAGGTCCACAACTAACACTATTAAATCAAAGCATGACTCCTAGTATAAATAAGAGTCAAACAATTAGCCATAATAAAGGCTCATATATAGTCGATGGTAATGTTGAAAACTGTTGTTAAATTTCATGTTTTAACATCCTATTGTTTTAAAATAAGTTGATTTTATTTTAATTAAATTTGGTTTTTTTTTATAAAAAAAAAAAGCAATGATATTGAATAGAGCAAAAAAAAAGTAATTGTGATAATCTAGCAATAAAAAAACCATTTTTTTGAAAAGAAAAAAACAATGTAATTCAATTCCCAACCAATTAAATACAAAATGACAAAACTAGATTTTGAAGGAAAGGACTTAAAAAGATTACAATTTCTTTTTTAAAAAAATGGCTCTATAAAAAAGACCGAGTCAACACGGGTTGACTTGTCAAACCCACAACTTCCATCATGAAATAATAATAACCCAAAAAAAAAAGAAAATTACCAAAGCCTATTATGCATGCATGCATATATATATATATATATATATATATATATATAATTTTCCTTGGCATCTCCACATTAATCACGCATGCTCACTACAAAATCAAGCATCAAACTTGCATAATCACCGGCTTGTGTGAAACAAATGAATCAAGATTTAGATGAGATCTAAATAAAAAAGAACTAGAAGAGAGCAAATCACGGCAACCAAGGAAGGGTCATAGGAGTCAAGAAGATCAGTGGAAATTTGGGATTTTGATCATGGGACAGACCAACACATCCCATGGGTTAGAGCTTCCATCATCTTCTTCTTCTTGTCAGTTTACGTGTGATCAACGATCGAAACCATTCACTGTCAATTAATGGAATGGGGGAAGATTCCATCTCCTGAATTTATTTATTTTTAATTAAAACCGAGACGTGGGATACGTGGGAAGATTTTTTAACAACCAATGCGGAAGACAGCACTGTACTAATCAAGTGAACCTTCACTAATTGACTTTTCAAGTACGATAGTGTAAACTCGAAATTATCGGTCATTTAGATACCATCACTAAGTTTGGATTTCTTTATTTTCGTGCATGAAAGTAATATTCCATTTAGAACAGCCTAGCCACAGCTTCATCCAAATAATTGAAATATGCATGCAATTATTTTTATTTGTGAAATTGATTGGTCATAACTTAATTTCCATTGATTTCACGATCATTCCAAGGAAGAAAACTTTATTACAAAACCTCAAGGTTGCTTAAATTGATGCATTAGCTAAAACACTAGCTCAACAACCCGCACTACACCGCATGCAGGGCCATTTATTCTTGTTTAAAAAAATGATATTCAAGCAGCGCAAGCATGTTTAAAAACAAAATTTGCAATACAGGTCATAGACTCAACTGAGTTAAATAACTTGATTGTTTTTTAGTTAAAAAAAACAATATCAATGGACATTAACTTTCCAAACCTGCAACTCAGGTTATTAGACCGGAAACACTCCACCTAGTAAAACCATGAGTTCCAACACCTAACCAATTAAATATTGAGGGATGAAATTGAAAAAAAAAATTAATTATACAAAAAGGATCTAAAACAAAAAAATTACAATTAAAAGAATAATGATCGATATTGAAATAAAAATAAATAAATTAGAGGGGAACTAGTTGTTTTTTTATTGAATGGTGAAATTTAAAAGAAAAATTTAATTTAACGAAAGGAGCAAAATCAAATGAAAAAATAAGGATCAAATTGAAAAAAAAAAAAAAAAAAAACCACCAACTGAAAACCACCTCACCAACGACTATGGCAATGCTGTAACATGAAGAGGAAGCTACGAGGATTTTTAGCGACACGATAAAATAGCATTTGTTTTGCCTCCAAGGAGGCGCTACACGTGCCTCACATGCGCTGATGAGTGCCTTGCATGCACTAGTTACTTTTTTTAATTATACTTTACATTTATTAAAATACCAAATTGCCCCTTATCCCACATAACCATCACCAAAATACTAGTGTGAAAAGATGAAAATGCCCTTAGACGCCAACTCAAGAAGTTTTGCTTCCTTGGACACTACTAGAAATTCGCTTAATTCCAACAGATTTACCAAGGGAATACTTTTATCGGTAATTTGAGGTCGCAATGACTGACACAATTTTTTCCGTCCGTCATTCCATCTGTATATATCGACAGAAACATTCGGTCGGTAGTTAATGATAGAATTACTTATGAAATGTTTAGAATTAGAAAAAAGGCGGTTCGCTAACGTGAAGGATTTTTTCTGACAAAATTATTGAGGGATTGAAAACAAAAGCTCCTTACAGTGACATGACCGGTTAATCGGTTAAAATCATGATGAAATCACCGAGTGATTCAAAATGGCAGCTGACCAGTTAATCGGTTAAAATCATGACGAAATCACCGAGTGATTCAAAATGGCAGCTCCATACGGTGACGTGTCCCGTTTGCCGTTAGAATAGCCGACAGACTCCCAGATGAAATAATTTCGTCGATGAATCCATTAGTAAAAGTTAATATATGCCCCCTTTGCCAACCTTCTCCTCCCTTATTTCTCCTTCTTCTTCCCCATCTCAACACAACCACCCCCCAAAAAAAATCTCCCTCTTTTCAGCACAACAAGTCATATTTCTTGAAGTTTTGTGATCACAACACTGTGTTCTGATTTACCAACAGATTTTATCATTTTTTATAAGTAATTTTATATTTTTAAATTTTGACATTTAAAAGTTAGTTTTATTGTTTTTATAGTATATGTATTTTGTTAATAGATGTACATGCTTTATTATTATTTCTCAAACAAACTTGTAGTATATGAATGTATAATTTTATAATTGTTATGGTTGGTTTTAGATTTTGTAAGATTGTATTTGTTTGTAAATTGTTAAAACTTTATTGAATTACTGGATTACATGTGCTGTTTTGAAATAATTAAAGTCACCCGCAAGTACGAGGCACAGTGGAAGGACAACCTTTCAATGTAAGTTTGTTAAGGTTTTAGTTTTGTTTTTAATTATAACATAATTTATGAATAATTAATCATTATTTCATTAATTTAATTTATTTTCAAGTTCACAAACATTGAGGCCGCTCGAGTAATATCATCGGCGTTTAAATCGTCAATGGAGATTCTATTATTTCAATAGAGTTTGATATCCAGACATCCTGAATGGACACCTCAAATCAATGCATGGTTTGACAGATTTGAGGTTGGTGTTAATTTATAATTTCAAGCTTATTTCTAATAAAATTATTAATATAATTGTAAATAAATTATTATTTTTATTTAAATTTAATTATTTATACACAGGACAAATTCAATTGGGATAGTGCACATGACACTGATGTGAGGAGGGTGTGGGAAAATCACATGGCCACTAGGTAACATCGAAAACTATACATGTTTTTAGAAAAAAAATTTATGTTTCAAAATTTAATTTCTCGCTATGAAAGTAGGTTGTATGTTTTTTGGTACGAAGCAAAAAAAAGCAGAAAAACCCGAATGAGATAATGCTCTCTAAGGCTACAACGATGTGGCGGTTTAGAGGGTTTTCAAACTTATATACATCCCAACAGATATATGGCCGCTCTATCTTGAGCACGTGACATCTGAGCGGTTCACATGATGCACTAGGGAACAGGGAAGAAGAAAACGAGAGAGACAGCAAACAGAAACAAAAAAAAAAAAAAGAGGAAGAACTAGAAGAACCAGAAGAAAAACAAACGAAAAGGAGAAGATAGAGGTCCAAAGTATGTTATTACCTTTGTTGCTTCCAGGTAAACTTCTCCAACTTTGCAGATAATGCACAAACACTGTGCTCTTAAAGATTAATTACACCATGACTGTAGCAAGCGTACATGAATTGTTCATGCATGCTTGTTGGTAGAAACCAGTTGGGTGTAGCCCTGCCACATAGGCCAGGTTGGGTTCAGTCCGAAGAAAAATCCAAAAATCTTATAAAAAAAAAATTTGTGATTTTCTCGTATATGTTTTACTGCATTTTGATCAATATCAGTTTGTATTTTTATATTGTAAAGATACAAATTTGGTATCAAAATACCCGGTTTTCATCAAGACATTAAAAGAAAATGTTTTTGTTTTCATGCATACGGCCATGTCTCTCAAAAATTAAAAAAAAAAATCATCATATTGTATTTTCATACAACAAAGAAATTTTCAAAAAAAAAAAATATGTATTAGCATACATTTTGGCTTTAATAACCAATTTATTAAAGACACGAGAACTAGACTAATATTTCAAAAATTCCAAAAACATTATTTTGTTTTCTTTTAATATATGTGGTTATGACCTTATTCGTAAGATGTATTCTGGATATTAAATTGTTTTGCTAACGTTAGAATAGTTAGGTTTTACCCGATAAGATAAGGATCTCCTTACCAAGAAGGACTTTTCTTAACCATAGATGAACCAACAACTAGAAAACATGACAAGACCTTAGATTTCCATTGATTTCACGATAACCTTAAAACAATTCTTTTTATTTGTGAAATTTATTGGTCATAACTTAATTCCTCTTCTTATTAGTTTTATCAAATAGTTAGATATTCAAAGTCCACATGCGATACTACAACAGAAAAGATTGTGCACACACATTATAGCATCACCAATTATTTAGGTACAATTTCCATGTAATATGTCCGAAAACAATGTTGTCATAACCCAATTTTTGACCTTTTTATTTTAATTATTATTATTATTTGATATACTGAAAAAATAAAATAAATGAAGAATGAATTAAATTTTGGGTTAAGGACAACATGATTGGAAGTTTAAAGATTTAATTAAACTCTTCACTAGTCTAATTAACTAAATCAAAGACTTAATTGGAGAATTGATAAGTTTTCAGACTTCATTGAGCTTGGAATTAATTTAATTAATGGAATCAAGAACTTAATTGGAGAATTGATAAGTCTTGAGACTTAATTGAACTTGGAATTAATTTAATTAATGGAATCAAGGACTTAATTTAAGAGATATCAAAGTTTGGGGTTTAATTGGGGTCACAATTGCAAAAAATAAAATCCAAGGACTGGCTTGAAGATGGCCCGGAAATGAAAGGATCTAATTAGATCTTAACCAGGGGCTTGATTGCAATATTACAATAATTCCAAGGACCAAATTGAAAGCAGCCTTTGGAATTGGAAAACGAAGTCGTTTTGGCAGGCGACTGTTCGTCGTCCTCTTCCTATGCAATGGCTCTGCCATTAAAGGCAGAGATGTTTCTCTGTTGAATGCAGCGCCCCACGGCCATAAGTGCTGATCGATCTCTAGCTCTATAAAAATCCAGGTAAAGGCAACCTCGCGAGGAGGTGGAGAGGAGAAAAAAATCAAGTGAGCAGAAAAAAGGAAACCCAAAAAAACAAAAAAAAAAGACGGCACACAGAGCAAAAACAAAGCATAAATAAAGACAAACGCAAGCAAAAAACCCAGAAGACCCACGTTAACACCACCGTCTTCTTGATCGACTCCTGCAAATCAGAAAAAGAAGAGCCCAAACAGAGAGCACGAACCAAACAAAGAAAAACACAGAAAGAGAAGGAAAAATCAAGGGGCAACACAAAGAGGAGTATTGGTTTTGCCATTGCTTTCGTCCCTGCAGACAAAGAAAAAACTCAGAATCAAAAGAAATTCCCAGCAAGCCGGCCTCTTCATCATCCTCTTGGCTTCAAAAGTTGCAGAGTAAACAAAAGGAAAAGGCATACAAAGTGAGAAAAGGAGTAAACCGGTTCCCCAAGAATTCTTCACCAACCAATAATCAGTCCCATCACTGTTAGTACCCACGTGGCTTTGCGCTGTCCCACAATCCCCATTGAAGACACCACTTTTATAAAACATGAAATCGTGCCCACCACCGTCAACAATAGCTATTGGGCCACAGCTTGCAGGAGAGCGTTTTCATTATTCTTTGGCACGTCTTCATGCCCAGTTATTTCTGCTGCAATAGATGCTGCCTTCTCGCTACTGCAAGTGCCATCTACTCCTTGGTAGGGGTCATTATCTTCACTTGCTAGCCCTCCGTTTTGTATAATATATTTGAAAGCATTGTCCATAAAACCACCTCCACAGCCTTTATTTTTGTCACTTGAGAAGACTTAGTCTTCAACTATTTACGTTTTCTGTTAGCAATAATCCCTGAATATCAGGTTGTTGATCTGGTCCTTAGCCATATCCCATGTTCTTTGCTTTTTCTGTTATTTCAGTTAGTTGATTCCTTCTGTATGGCTATATATAAAGCCACCAACGATGCTTAATAAATTATTCATTCATAACATCAGTAAATCAAGTTTATCATTTGGTATCAGAGCACACGGTTATTCTCTTTAGCAGCAGCTAGAAACCTGTGTCAAGTTGTTTTTTAGCCGCAGCTAAAATGACTAGTGAAGGGAGTTTTGTTCAACCAGCAATCCCTCGGTTTGTTGGGCACTACGATCATTGGAGCATGTTGATGGAGAATTTTCTCCGCTCCAAAGAATACTGGAATGTAGTTGAAGCTGGAATATCTGCTGCAGCAGATAATGTTGATCTCACAGATGAACAAAGGAAGGAGCTGGCAGATCAGAGGTTGAAGGACTTACGAGCCAAAAATTATCTCTTCCAAGCCATAGATCGTTCAATCCTTGAGACGATTTTGGATAAAGAGACTTCAAAGGGAATATGGGATTCCATGAAGAAGAAGTTTCACGGCAATGCTAGAGTCAAACGAGCACAATTACAAGCCCTGCACAAAGACTTTGAAACTCTTCACATGAAGGAAGGAGAGACTGTTTCTAATTACTTTGCTCGGACCCTTACCATCACAAACAGAATGCGTTTTTAATGGAGAGAAACTATCAGATGTCACAGTTATTGAAAAAATTCTACGTTCTATGACTTCAAAGTTCAACTACGTGGTGTGTTCCATTGAAGATTCCAAAGACTTAGACACAATGTCTATTGATGAACTGCAAAGTAGCCTATTGGTTCATGCACAACGTATGCAAGGACATATTGTTGAGGAGCAAGCATTACAGATCACTCATGACAACAATTTTGGCAGACCAAGTCGTGGTAGAAGTTCTTTCAGAGGCAGGGGACGAGGACGTGAACGACAAGGTACTGGCAAATCTCTCGTTGAGTGTTTTTATTGCCATGACTTTGGACATTTCCAGTATGAATGATAGAAGATAGAAGAAACGAGTCACAAGTAAATTTCACTGAAGCAATTAACGATGAACCACTACTGCTTATGGCATATATTGAAATTGAGGAGATAGAGAAGTTGTGCAGTGAAGATGAGAATTTGTGCAGTGATGCACCAAATACTCTTGAAGATGATGATCATACGATGGAGATGTTTTTCATGGCTCCTGATTTTATTGAAGAGAGATTAGACAAGGAGCTATGCAGCTACTGTGAAGGACCAGAAATTCCTGCAGATGCAGAAACCGAGCCCATGATGGAGATGACAGACAATCACACAATGGAGATGCTTCTCATGACTCATGTCAAGAAAGCACTTGATGAAACAACATGGTTTCTAGATTCAGGTTGCAGCAATCATATGTGCGGGCACAAGGAGTTCTTCTCAGAGATAGATGAGAGCTTTCGTAAGTCTGTAAAGCTAGGAAATAATTCCAGCATTGACGTGGTGGGAAAAGGCAAGATTCATCTCCAAATCAATCAACTTTCACAGATCATTACAGAGGTATTCTATATTCCTGAGCTGAAAAACAATCTTTTAAGTATTGGTCAATTACAGGAGAAAGGTCTTGGAATTGTGTTTCGCAACAATACATGCAAGGTGTATCATCCAGAAAGGGGTCTTATTTTAGAGACAAGAATGTCTCTGAACAGAATGTTCATTCTGCTGGCCAAGATTCAAACTCAAAATCAACAGTGTTTTCTCACACCAACACCAAATTTAAATCATCTATGGCACTGTCGTTATGGCCATTTGAGCTTTGGAGGTCTTAAAACTTTGCAGCAGAAACAAATGGTGCATGGATTACCCCACTTGCAGTATTCAAACTTGTTATGTGAAGATTGCATATTAGGAAAACAGCATAGGAGCTCCTTCCCGCGAGCTAGTATGTGGAGAGCAACACATCCACTACAACTCATTCATTCGGATATATGTGGGCCAATTAACCCTATCTCTAATAGTCATAAGAGATATGTGTTAACATTCATTGATGACTTTAGCCGAAAGTTGTGGGTCTTCTTCTTGGCTAAAAAATCTGATGCTTTTAAAATGTTTCAGCATTTTAAAGTGAAGGTTGAAAAGGAGACTAGAGCCAGTATCAAAGGCTTGCGAACTGATCGAGGGGGGGAGTTTACATCTACTGACTTTATTGAGTTTTGCACAGCTAATGGGATACATCGCCAACTCACAGCAAGTTACACTCCTCAGCAGAACGGAGTGACCGAAAGAAAAAATCGAGCAATCATGAATATGGTTCGAAATCTGCTCACCAGTAGAAGAGTTCCAAAAACTTTTTGGCCTGAAGTTGTCAACTGGGCAGCACACATACTCAATAGAAGTCCCACACTGGCGATTCGAAATAAAACACCAGAAGAATCATGGAGTGGTATTAAACCTTTTGTCACTCTTTTTCGTGTGTTTGGATGCCTTTCTTATGCTCATGTTCCAGATAACAAATGCACCAAACTGGACAACAAAAGCGTAAAATGTGTTCTGCTTGGAATCAGTGAAGAGTCCAAAGCTTATCGCTTGTATGATCCACTCTCTCAAAAGGTGATTGTCAGCCGTGATGTTGTTTTCAATGAAGAAGAAAGTTGGTCGTGGGATGATACTCATACTGAGGCCATACAAGCCTCCCTTGATTGGAATGATGCAGACAGCAACAATAATATTCAAGATAAAACACTGGATTACAATGCAGGCGAAGCTACTCCTGCTCCTGCTCATGAAGAAGACAATGGATTCTTTGATTATGCTGATAATCAAAATGACTTTCATGACGTTGCAGATAATCATGATGCAAGTCATGATGTGGCAGATAATCATGATGCAAGTCATCAAGGAAATTTGGAGCATCCAGTAGTTGAAGAACAAACATCTGCTGATTCTATTTCACGTGGTGGAAATCGTCCTCGTCAACCACCAATATGGATGTGTGATTATGACAGTGGAGATGTTTATTCTGATGACAATCAAGGTAACTTTGCTTTATTTGTTGATGAAGATCCTTTGTCCTATGAGAATGCAGCTCGAAGTGCAAAATGGAGAGATGCCATGGATTCTGAAATTGCAGCAATTCGAAAGAATCATACATGGGATATCACTGATCTTCCTCACGGTGCAAAAACAGTTGGGGTCAAATGGGTATACAAGACTAAGCTTAATGAACGTGGAGAAGTTGATAAGTACAAAGCCCGCCTCGTCGCCAAAGGATATACACAACAATATGGGGTGGATTACATGGAGGTTTTTGCACCTGTGGCTCGCATGGATACTATACGGTTAATTCTTGCACTAGCAGCACAGAAGGGGTGGTCATTGTTTCAACTCAACGTTAAGTCTGCATTCCTTCATGGTGAGTTGAATGAGGAGGTGTACATTGAACAACCTCCTAGTTATGTGATAAAAGGAGCAGAAAAAAAGGTGTGTTGCTTGAGGAGAGCTTTGTACGGTTTGAAGCAAGCTCCACGAGCATGGTATAGCAGGATTGAATCTTATTTCTTAAAGGAAGGGTTTGAGAAATGTTCATATGAACATACTCTCTTCTTAAAGAAAATTGAAGAAGGTACTCTCTTAATTGTGTGTCTTTATGTAGATGATCTCATATTTACCGGAAACAATGAGATGATGTTTAATTCATTTAAACAATCCATGATGAAAGAATTTGATATGACTGATCTTGGTCGAATGAGATATTTTCTGGGTTTAGAGGTATTTCAACGAGCTGATGGAATTTTTATATGTCAAAGAAAGTATGCCCAGGAGGTGTTGCAACGGTTCAACATGGCTGATTGTAATGGTGTATTTAATCCCATTATTCCAGGATTCAAGCTGGTCAAAGAATCCACCAACACAGCAATTAATAATACTCTATACATGCAGATAATAGGAAGCTTGATGTATCACACATCTACTAGACCAGATATTATGTTCGTGGTTAATATGCTTAGCAGACACCTGACTCATCCTACAGAAATTCATCTGCAAGCAGTAAAAAGAGTGCTTAGGTATATCAAAGGCACACTTGCGTATGGAATATTTTATAAGCACGAAGGCAATGAAGAACTTCTCGGTTACACCGATAGTGACTATGCAGGAGACTTAGAGGATCGGAAAAGCACTTCAGGTTTTCTATTCTTGTTAAGCTCTGGAGCTATATCATGGTCCTCAAAGAAACAACCGGTAGTCACTCTTTCCACAACTGAAGCTGAATTCATTGCTGCTGCATCATGTGCTTGTCAGGCAGTATGGTTACGAAGAATGTTAGAAAAATTGAATCAGAACTTCGAGGGAGCAACAGTAATGTATTGTGACAATAGCTCTGCCATTAAACTTTTGAAAAATCCTGTCATGCACGGTCGAAGCAAACATATTGATGTTCGCTTTCATTTCCTTCGTGATCTAACTCGAGATGGAGTTGTGACGTTGCTGCATTGTTATTCTCAAGAACAATTGGCCGGTATTATGACTAAACCTTTAACACGAGCAGCCTTTGAGAAATTGCGCATGTTGATGGGTGTTTGTCAAAATCCAAGTATAAACTAAAGAAGATTCGTCAGTTTAAGGGAGGGAAATGTCACCTGAAAAGACTTAGTCTTCAGCTATTTACGTTTTCTGTTAGCAATAATCCCTGAATATCAGGGTGTTGATCTGGTCCTTGGCCATATCCCATGTTATTTGCTTTTTCTGTTATTTCAGTTAGTTGATTCCTTCTGTATGGCTATATATAAAGCCACCAATGATGCTTAATAAATTATTCATTCATAACATCAGTAAATCGAGTTTATCAATTTCCACCATCACAGTCCATAAGTTGTTGCTCTGATAATGATATTAAGTTACCTGTCTTAAGCTTTATAATTCCTTCCATTGCTGCCACTGCGGAAAATGCCCAACAAGACCCTACCATTCAACATAATAAATCAACTAGCAGGGATCAGATTTCTGTGAAACTTCCCGTATTTACTTATGGCAATTAAAGAATAGTACTAGGAGTAATTATATATGCCCACTTTATATACCCAAAAGGCAACATTCCATTTACCATCAAAAACCAACTCCATGTTTTTACAATTACAGAACAAAGCTATATCCAATTTAGCATTAATGTTGTCCTTTGTCTTCCCCTTTGTCGCACATCGAAAAAATCCGCACAGCATCGGCTAGGCAACTTTTATCGTTTCTTTCTTGTTTGCTTGAATTGGTTCGTTGGAGTCGCCACCTAGTAATTTATTGAAGGCTACTAGGAAACCTAATGTACTGGTCTTGTCAGAGATTCCCGGGTAAGGGACTAGTTGTGGTTAGGGAAGGTATTAGCACCCCTAACACACCCTACCTGAGGTAAACTGCTTCGCGAATTTGATGTGATTTTAAAAATAAAATTTTAGCCAAATTCTAAGGCTTTGATAAATCAGTTATTAGTTCCTAGAATATATGTAGATACATGTTCTACATTTTTATGGAAAATACAACATGATTTTTATCTGTCCTTTAGATATTTGTGCATATAAATTAAATTCATTTTTTTTATTCAATAACATACATAAAAAAAAAAATTCAAGCGCACACAAACATTTCTTTTTCTTTTTTTTATTATCACTTTCTCTTTCTTTTCTTTTCTTTTCTTTTTTTTTACATCCACATTTACACAAATTCAAAACAACTAAACAAAAATTACATTAATCAATGTAAAATTTACAAAAATAGCCCTAAAACTCTGAAAACAATTCTGGGAAGCATTCTGGTCTGCCTGAACAGTGGCGGCGCGTCTTCCCACGCGCCACCACCACTGGCGGTGCGTGGGTTCATGCGCCGCCGTTGGAAACCTGAAAAAAATAGGGGTGCATGGAGCGGCTTCCTCCCCTCTTCACTTTTCTGCCGGCGGTGACACCCACCGTCACCTACACAAGAAGAAAAACACAAGCCAGTCGATTTTACTTCTTCATTTTTACAGATCTGCTTTTGGTTCCATTTTTCTTCTCCTTCGGAGATGGTTCTGCTGTGAAGGAGAGCCCTTTGCTTTGGATCTTCTGTGAACGAGGGTTACTGGAGGTGCGATCTGGCGGTGGCGCTATCGTCCGTGGCAGCTGAAGCTGCGGTGGAGATGTGAGTGGCTGTCCGATCGGAGGGCAAAGAAGAAATGGCGCCTGCGGCTGAAGAGGGAGACCGTGGGTCTGTCGCCTGTTGAAGAGGGAAGATTTGTTGGCCGTGCGTTGCAAGGTGGCGTTCTCGGTGGGGGCTGAGAGATGAGAGGGACAGTGGGTTTCTCTGGAGGGGAGATGAAGATCGTCTGGTCAGTTGGGTTCGGTGGAGGCTGATTTGTGAGGGTGGGGAAGATCGGTTGACAGTTGTTGTTGGAGAACAAGAGAAAAATTTGATCGAGGGGGAGGTGGCGACTCCGGGTGAGGGAGAAGAAGTGAGATGGCCGGATCTGTGGGGATGGAGAGGCTGCAGGAGATGGGTGAGGGGGCGGCTCTGTTTGGCTCCGGGTGAAGGAGAAGAAAAAATCAGGAGGGGGCGGCGGCCGACTCTTTGCTGAGGGAGAAGAAAAGTTTAGCTTTTAGGGTTTCTCCCCTTTTTGTCTTGCCTTCCCCAAATTACAAAATTACCCCCTCCCTTACTCTTTAAGTTTTGACCCATATTTATAGGTGAAATGTTGCCCGGGTATCAAAATTAGTCCCTTAACTTTTTCTTTTTTTTGTAAATTTTGATTTTTCTCGTTTTTTCTGTATTTTTTGAAAACAAGCAATATCAACATTGACTCAATGAGGAAAATCAATGATTTTAAAATGACGCGTGAAAAGTCGAACACGTTTGAAACTCTTTTGAAAATTAATTTTTTTTTAGATGACATTAAAAATGCTAAAAACGATGCAAAATATATTAAAAATATATTTTTTTGGATTTTTGTTGTTTTTCGCTATTTTTGGATTTTCCAAAAATTTTATCAAAAAGATGGGTCAAAAATTGGGTAACAACACCCTTCACATCCATGATGGTGTTGAAAATGTTCTCAAACACATTTTTTTTCTATATGCATGACGTCAAGGTTATGGTAGAGGAGATCGGTCTTTCAATAAGGAAGCTCCCAAAAAATACTTCGATTTTCCCAATTATGGGTCAAACCAAAACTAGGAAACTTCTGCTTACCTGATTGGAAACCAAACATAATGCCACCGTACTCTGATACAACATTGTCACACCCGACATCGCGGCGGCCCTAAAAATAATTCTCTTGAATTATGAAAAAAGAACAGGTTTCTAGCATCCGGTTCTTTTAAGAAAAAATGTCTCGTTTGAGAAGTCGCCACCTAGTATTATGGTCACTAGGAACCCTAACTGGTCAACAAAGATTCTATGACTCGGGATTGATTACGTAAAAGGAAAGATATTATCACCCCTTAAACGTTCTTCCTAAGGCAAACTGCATTGTTGGTTTTGTCTTAAATTGCTAAATATTTATTAATTTATGCTGTGATGATTTGTTTATAATATTCCTGACTCTGGCGCCAGTGAATATTCGAGCTCGAATAATTCCAACTCTGGCGTTGGTAAAAATTCGTGGCTACGAAAAATAAAATTAGATCAATATTTTTTTTATCCCTTACTCTAGCGCTAGTCAATAAATAAAAATAAATTTATTTTTACGCATACACAAATTTTTTTATTTTTCTAGCTAAATAAAATAAAATACAACGAATAAAAATAATATAAATTTAAACCGGTATTTTTATTCCTCACTCTGGCGTCAGTGAAATAAACCAATAAATTTACATTATTTTTATTCATGCATACACATTTTTTATTTTTCTATTTTTTTATTTTTATTTTTTTTATTTTTATTTTTTTTTTTTTTTTTCTTTTTTTTTTTGGGACTGGGCCCAGCGCAGCCCAAATGGGCTGGGCTGGACCCATCAGGCCTAGCCGGGTCACAGGCTTGACCCGGCTGGCCATTTTTCTGTTTTTTTTTACCCGCAGGCGTGTGTGAACCGCTCACGCACGCCTGTTACAGCAACATGCAATTAAAATGCAGGGAGGGGCAACGCAACTTACCTGTTGCTGCACTTGAAGACGGGGATGACAACTGACTAGCGTTACTCTTCTCTGTGACTGCTTTCTATCTACTCCTTTGTTTTAGCTTTCCTTGTTCGATTTTCTTCTTCTTTTTTGTTTCGGTTTGTTCCCCTGCTTGTCGTCTTCCTCACTCGTCTGCATCCGTCTGTGTTGTTCTTCTCGTCCACTGGTTCTGTCCTCTTCTTTTTCGTGTCTCTCCTCAGTTCTTCTTCCTTCTAGGTGGCCTTCTCTGGCTTATAAAGCCATAGAATGGCCTTTCTTCACACGTTCATGCCTCATGATCGTGAGGCACGAACGCCTCTGTTTCTGTGAGAAGAAACAGGGGCAGAAAACTTGCCTCCCTCTGTACAGTTTCTGTTCTTGCGCCTTGTTATGTTCCCGGTGTTACTTCCTCTCTGGAAGCAGAGAAAAGGAGACGTGATGGAGGACTGGTGGGCTAGCTGCTTTCTTCCTCCGCTGCTCGAGGTTTCTCTCTGCGGCCTCCTCTCTTTCTTTGAGAAGAAATAGAGGAATGAAAGTTTTTTCTATTCTTCCCCCCCGGTTCTATGTTTCTCCAGGGGCTTTTCGGTTATGCCCCTCCTTTCTCTCTCTAACTCTCCAACCAGCCCCCTGTTCTTCGGGTTCTCTCGGTTTATATAGAGGTCGGCGGGTTGGTAACGGGTGGTAGGCTAAGGGTCGACCACCATTAAAGCACCCATAACTGAAGCCAACGGACGATTACTGCTGCAACGCCTCTCTGCCTTTACTGTCGACAACCGTTGCTGGCTTAAAGAAGAAGAAGATGAACAACGTCTTCAAAATGACGTCGTTTGGGGATAACAGTGGCCATTTTCACTTTGACCCGCGAAGTTTCAAAAATTTTATAATTAAGCCCCTGGTTTAAACTGTAATTGCCCCCCTGCATTTGCGCGTCATTTTCAATGTAATCCTTGGATTTTAATTTCGCAATTTGACCCCAAACGTTAATATTTCTTCAATTAAGTCCCTGATTTCATTAATTTAATTAAATCGAAGTCCAATTAAGTCTCAAAACTTATCAATTCTCCAATTAAACCCTTAATTGGATTAATTAAATCAATTCCAAGCTTAATTAAGTCTCAAAACTTATTAATTCTCCAATTAAATCCTTGATTGGATGAATTAAATCAATCCCAAGCTTAATTAAGTCTCAAAACTTATCAATTCTCTAATTAAATCCTTGATTGGATGAATTAAATTAATCCCAAGCTTAATTAGATTAATTTTCAAAGTTTAATTAGACCCCAAAACTTTCAATCATGTTGCCCTTAAACCAAAATTTATATTCATTCTTCATTTATTTCATTTTACTTGTTTTTCCAACATTTTTTTTTTCATTTTTTTTTTTATCCTTTTCAGTAAATAAAATAATAATAATAATTAAAATAAAAATGGTAAAAAATTGGGTTATAACAAACATCATGCAATTCTTTACTAGAAAGATGCGGGGGTGCAACATCCTTTTCAATTCTTCCAATAAAAAAATCTCTTTTATTCTTTCTGTACTTGTGATTCGTTGGCAAGAAACAATGGTGACAATAAAAAAAAAAGGTTTTACCTCTGTTTGTTAGAGTGAATGCCTTATTGTTTTCCATACAATATGAACATTTTAGTTTTCCATACATGCTCCAACCAGAAACCATTCCATAAACTAGAAAATCATTAATAATCCACATTAAAGCCACCCTCATAACAAAATTATGCTTCCTCGATATATCATAAGTCAAAGCTTCGGAGGACCACAACTACATCAACTCATAAATCAACGATCGAAGACAAACATCTATATTCCGGCCCGGACTGCTCGGATTGGGTATGATAGTAGATAAAATCATGAACTCTGGCCTTATACACATCCATAGTGGCAAGTTATAAACGGTGAGTATGACCGACTAACAAGAATAAGGTGCAGCAAATAACCCCAATGGGTACACCCTCAGGTAATAAAGATACAAGGTGTAAAATGCAATGCTAAAATTCCGACTTTAGAATGGCTAGGATTTAACCCGATAAGGTAGAGATTCTCTCATGAAGAGAGATCGGCCTTGAACCTTAAAAAAGACTAACGAATAAAAACCCGACTTAGAAAAAACAATCAAACAACAATAAATTTTACTTCAATAAACAATCAATTCACATTATATTCATTATCCAATCTTCTTGAACTCATCACATCACAATTCATCCCATCACATTAGTCATATTTTATATAACACATTTAACTACCACATGAATTAAATTAAGATTCATCCATAAAAATAATTGAAATATGAATGGCAACATATAATTTAAATTAAGAATCATTTAACTATGATGTTTAGAATTAATACAAATAGTATTAAAGGAAATTATACATTAGGTAATAAGAGATTTAACTAATATTTAATCCCAACATGTCATAAAATTCCTAGCATAATAATAATTATATTAAATATTTAACATATATGTTATCATCCCAAAATCTCTCCAAATATACAACATCAATTATGTTCTTGTATGATACAAAACACAAGTGCTCCATAATCTACTAATGTCTACAATGCTACAGAGGCTCTAAAATCATTTTATACTACAATCAATAAATTAATATAACATAATATTTTTATATATATACAATTTAATGAATTTTCTAAGTAACTAAGGGATGCACTTCCAACAAAAATTAAGTTAATAAATAACTTAATTACTAGTAATAAACTCTGATCTGATAGTAAACTCTCATCCAAGGTATCTAGTTTCATAGCCTTGAACAAGACACTAATCCTTAAACAAAATACTTACTTCAGATTTAAATGAAACTGCACTTCAAATTGCAATCGCGAATGGAAATGCCATATTTCCAGATTCCAATAAAAAAAATAATATCTATATGAGTTACTAAAACAATCGGGCTCTGAAGAATTGGCGGGCTGCAATGGATTAAGCCTGAACTTAAGACTGGGCCCATCTTAACTTGCTCAATTCCTCTCATAACATTGTCTGCTGACCTTCTTGTAGTCGACGCTTTCCATCTCAGGTCAGCTCCTCAAATCAATTACTATGCTTTCAAACTCACAATAACTTGAGGCCTCTCAATTTGTCAAAACCCATCGCTGGTCCAACAAGGAAACAAAGCAATTTGCAGAGTTGCTTTTCTCAGGTTGCTCTGATAGTGGCCTCCGATAGTTACAGGGCATCGAATTAGCTGACCGATACTTGTCAACGAACTTGAATCTGCGGAGAAGACAGGGAATATGCGGTGCAAAGCTATGTTCAAGAGCACAAGCTTGAAAGATGGGTGGTCGATAACGGAACATGAAATTGGTTTCTTTGTGTAGGAATTTTGAAGCTTAACATTATCAGTATAAAAGGCACAGAGATTTGATATCTGAATTATAAGATATAATTCAGCTTCTTATCCTGAATTATAAGAAGTTGCGATAAAAATAGTGAGTCCCTCCAATAACTGAGGTCTGACCTCAACTTGAACTTGCTTTTATTGAAATCTGATCTTAGTTATTAGTTTATCTTTGCAAGCTTATATTTCTAAAACAAAAAACGATCGTTGAAAATATAGTGAAACCAAAATAACCTTAACCTTTACCCTTCCCCTTTACGTTTCTTTCAATTTGTCTTCGCTAACAAAAAAAAAAGAGAGAGCCATTCACAAGACACATACTTTAGCAATACATATGCCAAAATACCTGAATGAAGATGTTTGTCAAGTTTCATAGTTAAACAATTGGATAAATCACTACCAGAAAATCGCTAAATACCAACGGACATACCGACAGAATTTTTTCTGTCGGTATTTTTCGGCCGAAATCACCGACGGACAATATTCGTCGGTAATTCGGTCGGTCATTACCGACGGACGGAGTCCGTCGGTAATTACCGACCGAATTACCGACCGAAAATTCAGAATTAATGAAAAAAGGGCGGGCAGTGGCGCGGAGGTTTTGGCGGGTGATGTTTCCGACGGAATCACCGACGGAATTAAAAACTGGGGCCCGTACGCGTGATGGGACCTATTCACCGTCAAAAAATACCGACGGAATCACCGACGGATTTGAAATGCCAGATCCGTACCGGTGATGTGATGGGTGCACCGTTAAAAATACCGACGGAATCACCGAGGGATTTGAATAGCAGGTCCGTGCGGTGACGTGTCGATTGCCCGTTAGAATTACCGACGGTCTTGCCGACGGATTCACCGACGGGCTTTATTCCGTCGGTAAGTCCGTCGGCAAAAGTGAATATATGGCTCCTCTGCCGACACTCTCTCCCCCATTTCTCCTTCTTCTTCCTAATCCTAACCCTCCCCATCTGCAAAATAACCAGCCCCCCCTCGCCCCAAAACAAGAATTTTGCTCATCTCAGCACAACAAGTTGTATTTGTTTTGTGGTCACAGCATCCGTGTTCTGATTTACCGACGGATTTTATCATTTTTTGTAAGTAATTCTATCTTTTAAAATTTTAACATTTAAATGTTAATTTTATTGTTTTTTTAGTATATGTATTATTTTTTTTAGTAGATGTACATGTTTTATTGTTATTTCTCAAACAAACTTGTAGTATATGAATGTATAATTTTATACTTGTTATGGTTTGTTTTAGATTTTGTAAGATTGTATTTGTTTGAAAATTGTTAAAATTTAATTTGTAGAATTACCGAATTACATGTTGTGTTTTGAAATAATTAAGAGCTTGCTTAATTAATGGGTCCTTTTTATAGAGGTTCGATAGAAGTCATGGATGATCGTTCATGGATGTATCTAGATTCACCCCAAGGATTGCGGAGGATGGATTATTGTAACGGGGTTCAGGGTTTTATTAATTTCGCAACATCTATTCCCAGAAATTTTACTGGAGGCGGTATTAGGTGTCCATGCAGGAAGTGTCAAAATAAAAAGTATCTGCATCCAGATGTTGTAATGATGCATCTTCTACACAAAGGGTTTGTGGAGGATTACGAGTGTTGGTATGCACATGGAGAGGTATTTGTTAGTAATAGGAGAATGGGAGAAACGGTGGTTGGGTCAACTTCTAGTGCTAGCAATGTGCATGAAGCGGCAAATGACAACACTAATCCTTACAGAAACATGGTTATGGATGCAATGAGAATGAATCAAGATAATGTCAATCAATGTCCAATCGTAGAAGAAGAACCTAATGCAGAGGCAGCTAGGTTTTTTGATTTGTTGAAAGATTCTTACGAACCATTATGGGATGGCTGCACAAACCACAGTAAATTATCGGCTGTGGCACAGGTGTTCACCATCAAGTCAGATCACGGGTTGAGTGAGGCCGGGTATGACAAAATTATTGATTGGGCAAGAAGCATTTTACCAGAAGGGAACAGGCTCAAAGAGAACTTCTATGCTGCGAAGTCTATGATGAAACCCCTCGGTTTAGGATACCAGAAAATTGACATGTGCCCTAACTTCTGCATGTTATACTACCTTGAAAATGTTGTGATGACCGAGTGCATGACATGCGGGCATTCCCGTTACAAACCCAGAACTGGCAGGGGGAAGACTCTAGTGGCATATAAAAAACTTAGATATTTCCCGATCACACCTAGACTGCAGAGGTTATTTATGTCACCAAGGACTGCTGAGCACATGACATGGCACCAAACACACGATGTCGTTGATGGTGTGATGGTGCATCCTTCTGATGGCGAAGCGTGGAAACGCTTTAACAGTGTTCATCCTGACTTTTCTGTTGAATCAAGGAATGTTCGACTTGGGTTGTGTACAGACGGGTTCAACCCATTTGGGTCATTTGCTGCTCCCTATTCTTGTTGGCCGGTCATTCTCACAATTTATAACTTGCCACCGGGAATGTGTATGAGGCCGGAGTTCATGTTTCTATCTACTGTCATACCCGGTCCAAGCAGCCCGGGGCGGAATATAGATGTTTGTCTTCGACCGTTGATAGATGAGCTGGCGCAGTTGTGGTCCTCCGGATCTCTGACTTATGATATATCTAGGAAACAAAATTTCCTTATGAGGGCGGCTTTGATGTGGACTATCAGTGATTTTCCAGCTTATGGAATGCTTTCTGGTTGGAGCACGCATGGGAAACTCGCATGTCCATACTGCATGGAAAACAACAAGGCATTCACGCTAGCAAACGGAGGTAAGCTTCTTTTTTTTGACTGTCACCGTCGCTTCTTTGCCACTTTAATCACAGGTTCAGAAAGAACAGAAAAGATTTCTTTGTTGGTAGAGTTGAAAAAGATGTTGCATCCCCGCGTCTTTCTGGTGAAGAATTGCATCATGTTGTATCAGAGTACGGTGACATTGTGTTTGGCCTTCAATCAGGTAAGCAAAAGTTTCCTGGTTTTGGTTTGACCCATAATTGGTAAAGCGAAGTATCTTTTGGGAGCTTCCGTATTGGAAGACTAATCTTCTCCGCCATAACCTTGACGTCATGCACATCGAAAAGAACGTGTTTGAGAATATTTTCAACACCGTCATGGATGTGAAGGGGAAGACAAAGGACAACATGAAGGCTAGATTGGATATAGCTTTATACTGTAACCGAAAAAATATGGAGTTGGTTTATGACGAGTCACGGGTTGCAAAACCAAGGGCAAGCTTCGTGTTAGAGAAAAACGCACAACTGCTAGTCTACAAATGGCTTAAGAGTCTGCGTTTCCCGGATGGACATGCATCGAACATATCAAGGCTTGTTAACATAGAGGACTGCAGATTGTATGGAATGAAGAGCCATGACTGCCACGTGTTTATGCAAACACTCATCCCATTAGCTTTTTCGTGATTTGTTGCCAAAGGGAATATGGGATGCACTAACGGAGATCAGTCATTTCTTCAGAGATATATGCTCCAACAAGATGAATGTTGAGCACATTGAGATGCTTCAAACGAATATCATCGAGACACTATGCAAACTTGAGATGATATTCCCTCCTTCATTTTTTGACTCAATGGAGCATCTCCCTATACATCTACCGTTCGAGGCAAAAGCTGGAGGACCGGTCCAGTATAGATGGATGTACCCATTCGAACGGTGAGAATATTACAGTTGCAATGGAATTCATATCTTAAAGTATTTTCTATGTTTTTCTTATTTTGAAAAATACTTGAATTGTACTTCAATGCAGGTACTTGTTTAATCTAAAAAAAAAGGTTGAGAACAAGGCGCATGTTGAGGCTTCGATATCTGAGGCCTATATTGTTGAAGAGATATCAACATTTATCTCGTACTATTTCGAACCTCATATGAGAAACAAGAATCATCGCGTTCCACGGCATGACGATGGCGGTGAAGTGCCTTCCAGTGGGAACTTGTCATATTCTCCAATACTGGACGACCCACACCTAAAAATGCCGTAAGAGGAAGATATTTGTCGGAAATAGAATTCAAACAAGCACACAACTATGTTCTATTTAACTGTGATGAGCTGAGACCATTTATTCAGTAAGTCTATATATGTGTAATAGTAATTAAACTTTGTCAGTAATATACTGTTAATTTTATATTGTAATATCATACACTCATTATCACTTGCCAGGCAACATCGACAATATTTGCTCTCCAATAACTCGCAGCTGACCGAATCCCAGATCTTTCAATTACAAGATGAACAATTTGCCACATGGTTTAGAAACACATGTAAGCACTATCACAAACTCATTGTAACGTATGCATGTCATTACGAGATTCTCGTTCATTTACCGTGTTATTGATGTACATTTAATTACATATATTTACAAGGTTTATCAAATGGGAAGGAGTGCGCCCAAGTCATTGTCTTCACTAAGCCTCGGCCTGAAAGAAAAGTTAAGTGCTATAACGGGTATTTTGTCAATGGATATGTTTTCCATACTGAAGAATACGGGCAAGGAAGAAAGACATACAACTGCGGTGTTTGTGTTAAGGGATCCACAAGTAGCCAATTAGAAGTTGACTACTATGGTAGATTAGAAGAGGTCGTCGAACTGCAAATATCATAGCGAGCAGATATAAAGTGTTTTTATTCAAATGCTATTGTATGACACGACGGACAGAGGAATCAGAGTTGATCTGCACCATGGTCTGGTCGAAATCAACTCAAAAGCTAGACTCTGCAACATAAACGATGTCTTTTGTTTTCGCAAGCAATGTCAACAAGTTTATTACACATACACCCCTTCATTTAGAAAGGATCGTTCAAGAGTTGATTGGTTGTCCGTTTTAAAAACGAAACCACGGGGTCGTGTCGAGGTTGTTTCAGGATGAGAACGAAGACACAAGTGTGCGAGATGAAGTCTTTCAAGTTCGTGAGTTGGTTGAACCATATCGAGTTGCTCCTTCGATTGGAATTGGCAAGAAAAATTTCAAATTTTCGAGTTCTCGATGATAGTCTTGTTGATATTGACGGAGAGGAGTTGAATGTTGTTCTCAAAGCTCTAGCGGACAACCAAATGTCGATGAAGAAGATGATATCCATATTGAAGATTGCGATGATAGATGATGACAATTCAATTGACGAGGAAGAAGAAGAAAATTCGACTAATTATGAACATGAAGCCCTATGTAAAAACATTTGTCTCATGTAATTTAAGATTATTGATGATGTTATTTTGTAAAACAAAATATTTACTGTTTAAGCAATGTGGGTTATTGTGTTTATGTGATGGACAGTTTATTAGTTAAGTTTCTGCAGGAAGGTAAACAGGCAATACAAAGACAAACTTTCCTGCATAAATGCAAACTTACCGACGTCCATACCGACGGAATCACCGTCGCGTTTCGGTATCTCACAGAGAGTTCGAAAATATTTACAACAAAATGCCACAATCACCGACGGCCCTGCCGACGGATCGCCATCCGTCGGTATCTCACAGAGAGTTCGAAAATATTTACAACAAATGCTACACAATCACCGACGGCTATGCCGACGAATCGCCCTCCGTCGGCATCTCACAGTAAGCTCGAAAACATAACAACCACCATCGACGGTATTACCGGACGGCGTAGGTCCGTCGGTAAATTGTCGGTTACCCATTTTACCGACAGCATTACCGACGGACCGCGCGTTTCCCAAAGTGCGTTAATTAATGCGCCCCTGAACTTGTCAACTTTCCGACGGAATCACCGACGGACTGCGAAAATTTTGGAGGGCTTTTAAAAATTCGGGGCGAAATTCGAAAAATACCGACGGAATTTTGACCTTTTACCGACGGATTTGTAACCTTTTACCGACGGATTTGTAACCTTTTACCGACGGATGTTAATTCCGTCGAGGATTCCGTCGGTAAAATTGACCTATAAGTTCCACCCCCGCCGCTTCGCCTCATTTTTTCTTCTTCTCCCCGCCGCTTCTTCTCTTCTCCTGCGTTTTTCAGCCTAGATTTTTCATTTTTTTCCCCCTCAATCCTTAAACACTTTCACCTTTAATCTCTAGCAAGATTTGGTGTTGTAAATCTTCATTATATTAAAAGGTATGTGTTTTTTCTCTAATTTATTTTATTTTATTTTATTTTTAGTTGTTTTTATTTTTGTTGTGTTGGTGTTTTTTGTTGCAATGTAGATAAAGTTTTGATTTGACACATTATTAAGGTATGTATATTTCGTTCCTTTTTTTTTTTGAATATTTTTGAATTTGTTGAATATTTGTTAATTTAATTGTTGAATAATTGAATTTAATTGTTGAATTTATTGAATATTTTTTTGTTGTTGTGTTGTTAGAATTTTTATTAGGTAATTTAACTTAGAATTAGTTAAAGTTGAATTTTTTTGAATTTGTTGAATATTTGTTTTAATTTAATTGTTGAATAATTGAATTTAATTGTTGAATTTATTGAATATTTTTTTGTTGTTGTGTTGTTTAGAATTGCTATTAGGTAATTTAACTTAGAATTAGTTAAAGTTGAATTTTTTGAATTTTTTTTGAATTTTTTGAATTTGTTGAATATTTTGTTAATTTACATTGTTGAATAATTGAATTTAACTGTTGGGATTTATTGAATATTTTTTGTTGTTGTGTTGTTAGAATTGTTATTAGGTAATTTAACTTAGAATTAGTTAAAGTTGAATTTTTTGAATATTTTTTGAATTTGTTGAATATTTGTTAATTTAATTGTTGAATAATTGAATTTAATTGTTGGATTTATTGAATATTTTTTGTTGTTGTGTTGTTAGAATTGTTATTAGTTAATTTAACTTAGAATTAGTTAAAGTTGAATTTTTGAATTTTTTTGAATTTTTTTGAATTTGTTGAATTGTAATTGTTAATTTGTTGAAGTATAATTTGTTGCATTTATTGAATTTATTTTTTGTTATATTTTTTATTGTTTTTGAATATAATTATTGATTAATTTGTGAATTGTAATTGTTAACGTTGAATTTATCTTAGGATTAATAGTTGAAATATGTTGGAATAATTAGTATAGATTGGTTCGATTGGTTGTGGCTATTGTTAATATTTTGCAGGTTTGTGGATTTGGGTAGTATCCAGTATAGGGGAGGTGCTGCCGATTTTTTTTTTTAACTTTTGAATATTTATTTTACAATTATTAATATAAAATTGTTTAGATGCGCAAAAATGAAAACCAGAGCTGGTCGTCCAGTCGAATCAAGTTTCGTCTAGCAGCGATGATGATGTTTCCTTAGGTGCCTCTCAAGAAGAGGCACCTACACCCACCTGCGTCGTCAACCGATGCTGCCCTCTTCCAGCGATGTTTCACATCGCAGATGCGGCATGCCTTCGAAGCGGAATCAATTTACCCGCCAGTTCGAGGCACAGTGGAAGGACGATCTTTCAATGTAAGTTTGTTAATGTTTTAGTTTTTTTTATATAAAAAAAATAAATTTAAAACATAATTTATGAAAGTAATCACAAATTAATTTCATTTCTTTTCAGGTTCACAAACATTGAGTCCGCCCGATTAATATCATCGGCGTTTAAAAGCGTCGATGGAGATTCCATTGTTTCAATGGAGTCAGATATCCAGACATCCTGAATGGATGCCTCAAAATCAATGCATGGTTTCGTAGATTTGAAGGTTCGTGTTAATATATAATTTTCAGCTTATTTCTAATTATAAATTCATGTTATAATTGTAAATAAATTATTAACATTTTAAAAAATTATTTTTTTATATACAGCATCGATTCTGCTGGGACGAATGAACATGACAGTGTTGTGAGGAGGGTGTGGGAAAATCACGCGGCAATTAGGTAACATCGAAAACAATACGACTTTTTTTTTACATAATTATTTATGTTTTGAAATGTAATTTTTTCGTGCGTGAATTAGGTTTGCGTGATTTTTTGGTATGACGCCCAGAAAAAAGCAAAAAAAACAGCGAGGGATAAGGGTTACAAGGCTGGAAAGATGTTGCGGTTTGGAGGGATTTCAAACCAATCATATACATCCCGGAAGATATATGGCCGCACTATCTTCAGCACGTGACGTCTGAGCGGTTCACTCGACGCTCACAGTCCGGTGCCCGGCAACCGGAATCGGCAAATTCATGGCTCGGTTACAACGCACACCGGCGGCTCCGCTTCCGTTTGCTGCACATGCGAAACGGATGGTAAGATTAATTTTAAATGAAATATATCGTTCAATTAATTTGTTGTTAATACATTTTTTTTCATTATAATATAGGCTACGTCCTCTTGGACGTGAGCCGAGCCCTATGGAGCTGTTTGTGGAGACGCACGTGCGGAGTCATGACCGCCAAAAGGGGACGCAACAGTTTGTTGACAACCGTGCTCAACAGTTTGTGGTGTGTTTGTTTAACCATTTTATTTTGTAAGTTATTATTATGTTTATTGAATTGAATATGATTTTTTTTTTTCAGGAGACCTATAATAATCGGTTGAGGGAGAGATACGGGGATGATCCTTCGACCCATCCGGAATTCGATCCGGATTTGTGGATGGAAGGCTGGATCGTCAGGTGGAACCCGATAAAAATCGGGTTTTACGGGCTCTCCAACACTACCGCTGCCAGTTGCGGTCGACCGGTACTTGCTTCAACCGGTGGGAGCTCCCAATCTGTATCGAGCTCCCAATCTAAGGAGTTTGTGCCTTGCAGCAAAAGGTGCGACCACTTATCAGAGGCGTACACCACAACTCAAAGAAGAGCAAAGATTGGCGAACGAACAACACAGATTGGCGGACGAACAACGCAGAGCAGAGTCTGAACAACAAAGAGCGGGCCTATGAAGAGCTTTCGTCAAATGGTCATGAACATGACACAAGCGGAACATGTGCGCCTAATCCTTTTTGGCCGCCTAACCCCACCCTCCTCCTCCTCCTCCTCCTCCAACCTTTATATTAATTGTTTTTTTTTTAAAACACATCATTTTTGTAATGAATATTATTTAACTTTGAGTTTTTGTTGCTTAATATAAATTTTATTTGCATAATTGGTTTGTATTACTATTAATTTATATTATTTTTTCTAAATAATTAAAAAAAAATTACACCAGGGATTACCGACGGAATAAATCCGTCGGCATTGGACAGTGTCCTGAGGTATGCCATCCCATCACCGACATACTCACCGACGGACATACTCCGTCGGTATAAAAATACCGACGAATTTACAGACGGATTTATTCGGTCGGTATGAAATATCACCGACACTAACTCCGTCGGTATTTAAATAACACCGACGGAATGTATTCCGTCGGTATATTCCAAGCGGGAAACTTTTTTTTTTTGGCGCGCACCGGCCGTCGGTAAATGTGTTTTTTTTATTACCGACGGATATAGCGACGGAATGTGGAATCACCGACAAAAGGTATTCCGACGGAAGTATTCCGTCGGTAATATAGTCGGTAAATAATTTACCGACGAACGTTCTGTCACACACCGACGGAATATGTCAGTCGGTAAAACTGTGAAATCTTGTAGTGAATTCTTTTTTCAAAATTCAAAGTAACTCTTGGATTTTTTATTCGTTTAACTAACAAACTTTCAAATACCTTAGCATATCAACGACATTCAATTTCTTGTTGTTTTGGACTAACACAGCTCACCAAGTTTCAAGTCTCTATATAAATCCAATGTTAGCTCTAGAGAAGAGAAGATTTTTCAATCTGATGTCGAACATGCTAATAAATCAATAGATATCAGAGATCTTCTCAAATATTGATCATGTTTCAATTATGAGATTACAGCTAGTAATGGAACATAAAAATCAAAATGTAATATCGCTCTAATTGTTTTAATGACGTATTAATAATCCCATGCAGAAATAATAATAGTAATTGAAAACTAAAAAAATTACTACATGTTTTTTTAGTCATTTTATTGTTAAGAACACTTTCAACAACAGTTTTAACCAAATATCTTTTAATTATTTTTATTTAATAATAATTTCAACCGTATTTTTTAACAAAAATACATAGCTGAACGCAACCAACAACAACTAAAAATAACTTTTTAAAAACTTTTATTTTTTTCAACTAATAATAGTAAAGTTATCAACAGTGACAAACATAGTAAATGTGCTTACAAACTTTCCAAACCGTACCTCTAATCAAGTCTATATATTTTTTACTATTTAGTATAATATTAATCGCACGAACCCTTAACGAGTTTACTCATGCACAGTTGGATAAGAAGCATCCATGGCACGCCACATAGGCCTTCGCCTTGAACCGATGCCTCTTCGCAATCCTCATATACCCACTTTCACCCCAACTGGTTCCCCATGAATTCTTTACCAACCAATAATCAGTCCCATCACTGTCAGTTACCATATCCAATTGCAGTAACCCCGTGGTTTAGATTTGTCCCACAATCCCTTCGAAGACACCGCTGCTGTAAACCGGAAAAATCGTTCCACCACCGTCAATAGCGACAGATACTGGCTGTTTGGCCACAGCTTGCAGGAAGAGCGTTTTCATTAATTCTGTGGCACGTCTTCATACCCAGTTATTTCTGCTGCAATAGAGGCTGCCTTCTCGCTATAGCAAGTGCCATCTGCTCCTTGGTAGGGGGTAATTATCTTCGCTTGTTAGCCCTCCGTTTCGTATAATATATTTGAAAGCATTGTCCATGAGACCACCTTCACAGCCTTTATTTCCAACATCACAGTCCACAAGCTGTTGCTCTGATAATGATTATTAAGTTACCTGTCTTAAGCATTATAATCCTTCCATTGCTGCCACCGTGGAAAATGCCCCAGCAAACAACCCTACCATTCAACATAATTATAAATCAACGAGCAGAGTCATCGAAGCAGGGATCAGAACTCTGTGAAACTTCCCGTATTTTACTTACGGCAACTAAAGAATACTAGGAGTAATATTATATATCCCCGCTTTATATACAAACAAGTTTATGAAGGTCATTATTTATGAAATTTATATCAAAATCGGACTCTAGTTTTTCTCGGGTCTTAATTACTTAAAAGGATCTGATATTGTTACAACTTTATGTATGACTTTCCATGCAGATTAAAAATATCATTAATTTGATATAGTTACGTCAATTTTCTCATTATTATTGGGTATAGCTAATGGTCTTTTTTAGAGCACGTGTTAAGAATCATTTAACAGTAACTTATAATTAATCATAATAATGTTTTTATTTAAAAAATACCACCTTATAAAATAACATTTTATTTTAATCTCTTTAAAAATTTTAATTATATATATATATTATCATTCTAATCAAATTTTATTTTTTTAGCCTTTTACACTTAAAAATCGCTGTTAAAAAAAAATATATTCACGATTAAATAATCATAAATAACTTATTATTTCTCAAAAAGTATTTTTAATATATTATAATACTTATTGATTATTCTATATCTCAAAAAGCACAACAAAAAGAATTAACGAAACATAATAAAATAAAACAACTATATGTCTTTTTTACAAAGTAGCTTTGATTAGAAATTTTAGAAGAAAATGCAAGAAATAATATTTTGACCACAATTATTTCGTGACAAAATATCAATTTATCTAACTT
>NC_133287.1:5041335-5257862 GCF_005239225.2 Populus alba
CAATCAACTTCCTTCCGCAATACGGCGTAAATGCTTTTGACTCGATGAGTTTTTGCGGGATTACCGAACTTGGATGCCCCGGTTGCTGAAATTCAGTTGCCTTTGAATTTCGGGTGATCCCTCTTGAGCATGTATGCTTCTGCAACTTGTTCTACATCACACTTCCTTCCTCAAACGGCGAAACGCTTTGACTCGATGAGTTTCGCGGCATTCCAGGTTGGATGCCCCGGTTGCCGAAAGTCAGTTGACTTTGAATTTCAGTGATCCGTCTTGAGCATGTGTGCTTCTACTACTTGTTCTACATCACACTCTCTTCCGCAAACAGCGAAACGCTTTGACTCGGTTAGTTTCGCGGCATTCTGACTTGGATTCCCCGGTTGCCGAAATTCAGTTGCCTTTGAATTTCGGGTGATCCCTCTTGAGCATGTATGCTTCTGCTACTTGTTCTACATCACACTTCTTCCGCAAACAGCCAAACGCTTTGACTCGGTGAGTTTCGCGGCATTCCGACTTCGATGCCCCGCCGTTTGCTGAAATTCAGTTGCCTTTGAATTTGGGGTGATCCCTCTTTGAGCATGTATGCTTCTGCTACTTGTTCTACATCAAACTTCCTTCCTTAAACAGCGAAACGCTTTGACTCGGTGAGTTTTTTGCGGCATTCCGAACTTTGATGCCCGGTTGCCGAAAATTCAGTTGCCTTTGAATTTCGGGTGATCCCTCTTGAGCATGTATGCTTCTGCTACTTGTTCTACATCACATTCTCTTCCGCAAACAGCGAAACGCTTTGACTCGGTGAGTTTCGCGACATTTCTATGCCCCGTTTGCCGAAATTCAGTTGGCTTTGAATTTCGGGTGATCCCTCTTGAGCATGTATGCTTCAGCTACTTGTTCTACATCACACTTCCTTCCGCAAAGGGCGTAATGCTTTGACTCGATGAGTTTTGCGGCATTCCGACTTGGATGCCCCGGTTGCCGAAATTCAGTTGCCTCTCAATTTCGGGTGATCCCTCTTGAGCATGTATGCTTCTGCTACTTGTTCTACATCACACTTCCTTCCTCAAACGGCGAAACGCTTTGACTCGGTGAGTTTCGCGGCATTCCAGGTTGGATGCCCCGGTTGCCGAAAGTCAGTTGACTTTGAATTTCAGGTGATCCGTCTTGAGCATGTATGCTTCTACTACTTGTTCTACATCACACTCTCTTCGCAAACAGCGAAACGCTTTGACTCGGTGTGTTTCGCGGCATTCCGACTTGGATTCCCCGGTTTGCCGAAATTTAGTTGCCTTTGAATTTCGGGTGATCCCTCTGAGCATGTATGCTTCGGCTACTTGTTCTACATCACATTGTTCTTCCAAACAGCGAAACACTTTGAGTCGGTGAGTTTCGCGGCATTCCGTCTTGGATTCCACGGTTGCCGAAATTCAGTTGCCTTTGAATTTCGGGATGATCCCTCTTTAGCATGTATGCTTCTGCTACTTGTTCTCCACCGCACTTCGTTCCGCAAAGTGCGTAATGCTTTGACTCGATGAGTTTTGTGGCATTACGACTTGGATGCCCGGTTGCCGAAATTCAGTTGCCTTTGAATTTTCGGGGGATCCCTCTTGAGCATGTACGCTTCTGCTATTTGTTCTCCATCACACTTCCTTCCGCAAACAGCGTAATGCTTTGACTCGTTGAGTTATGATTACGACTTGGATGCCCCGATTGCCGAAATTCAGTTGCCTTTGAATTTCGGGTGATCCCTCTTGAGCATGTATGCTTCTGCTACTTGTTCTACATCACACATTCTCTTCCGCAAACAGCGAAACGCTTTGACTCGGTGAGTTTCGCGGCATTTCCGACTTGGATTCCCCGGTTGCCGAAATACAGTTGCCTTTGAATTTCGGGTGATCCCTCTTGAGCATGTATGCTTCTGCTACTTGTTCTACATCACACTTCCTTCCGCAAACGGCGAAACGCTTTGACTCGATGAGTATCGCGGCATTCCGAGTTGGATGCCCCCGTTGCCAAAAGTCAGTTGACTTTGAATTTCGGGTCATCCCTCTTGAGCATGTATGCTTCTGCTACTTGTTCTACATCACACTTCCTTCCGCAAACAGCGAAACGCTTTTACTCGGTGAGTTTCGCGGCATTCCGACTTCGTTGCCCCGGTTGCCGAAATTCAGTTGCCTTTGAATTTCGGGTGATCCCTCTTGAGCATGTATGCTTCTGCTACTTGTTCTACATCACACTTCGTTCCGCAAACGGCGAATGCTTCGACACGGCTGAGTTTCCGGCATTCCGACTTGCATGCCCCGGTTGCCGAAATTCAGTTGCCTTTGAATTTCGGGTGATCCCTCTTGAGCATGTATGGTTCTGCTACTTGTTCTACCTCACACTTCCTTCCGCAAAACGAAACGGTTTGACTCGGTGAGTTTCGCGGCATTCCGACTTCGATGCCCCGGTTGCTGAAATTCAGTTGAATTTCTGATCCCTCTTGAGCATGTATGCTTCTGCTACTTGTTCTAATTTCGACTTTCGATTCCGCCCCGGTTTGCCGAAATTAAGTTGCCTTTGAATTTCGGGTGATCCCTCTTGAGCATGTATGCTTCTGCTACTTTGCTAGATTTCGGCGAAACGCTTTGACTCGATGAGTTTCCGGCATTCCGACTTCGTGCCCCGGTTGCTGAAATTCAAGTTGCCTTTGAATTTCGGGTGATCCCTCTTGAGCATGTATGCTTCTGCTACTTGTTCTACATCACACTTCCTTCCTCAAACGGCTTTGGAAGCAAATTCAGTTGCGTTTGAATTTCGATCCCTCTTGAGCATGTATGCTCTACTTGTTCTACATCACTTCTTCGCAAATGAAACGCTTTGACTCGGTGAGGTTCGCGGCATTCCGATGATGCCCGGTTGCCGAAATTCAAGTTGCCTTTGAATTTCGGGTGATCCCTCTTGAGCATGTATGCTTCTGCTACTTGTTCTACATTCACACTTCCTTCCTTAAACAGTTTGACTCGTGAGTTTTACAATATAGCATGTATGGCTAACATGCAAAGCCTTTGAATTTCGGGTGATCCCTCTTGAGCATGTATGCTTCTGCTACTTGTTCTATCACAACTTCCTTCCTTAAACAGCGAAACGCTTTGACTCGGTGAGTTTCCGGCATTCCGACTTCGAAAAATTCAGTTGCCTTTGAATTTCGGGTGATCCCTCTTGAGCATGTATGCTTCTGCTACTTGTTCTACATCGCAAACAGCGAAACGCTTTGACTCGGTGAGTTTCGCGGCATTCCGACTTCGATGCCCCGGTTGCCGAAATTCAGTTGCCTTTGAATTTCGGGTGATCCCTCTTGAGCATGTATGCTTCTGCTACTTGTTCTACATCACACTTCCTTCCGCAAAAGCGAAACGCTTTGACTCGGTGAGTTTCGCGGCATTCCGCCTTCGATGCCCCGGTTGCCGAAATTCAGTTGCCTTTGAATTTCGGGTGATCCCTCTTGAGCATGTATGCTTCTGCTACTTGTTCTACATCACACTTCTTCCTTAAATGGCGAAACGCTTTGACTCGGTGAGTTTCGCGGCATTCTGACTTCGATGCCCCGGTTGCCGAAATTCAGTTGCCTTTGAATTTCGGGTGATCCCTCTTGAGCATGTATGCTTCTGCTACTTGTTCTACATCACACTTCCTTCCTCAAACAGCGAAACGCTTTGACTCGGTGAGTTTTCGCGGCATTCCAACTTCGATGCCCCCGGTTGCCGAAATTCAAGTTTGCCTTTGAATTTCGGGTGATCCCTCTTGAGCATGTATGCTTCTGCTACTTGTTTCTACATCACACTTCCTTCCAAACAGCGAAACGCTTTGACTCGGTGACTCGTTCGCGGCATTCCGACTTGGATGCCCCGGTTGCCGAAATTCAGTTGCCTTTGAATTTCGGGTGATCCCTCTTGAGCATGTATGCTTCTGCTACTTGTTCTACAATCAACTTCTTCCGCAAAGGGCGAAACGCTTTGACTCGGTGAGTTTCGCGGCATTCCGACTTCGATGCCCCGGTTGCCGAAATTAAGTTGCCTTTGAATTTCGGGTGATCCCTCTTGAGCATGTATGCTTCTGCTACTTGTTCTACATCACACTTCCTTCCTTAAACAGCGAAACGCTTTGACTCGGTGAGTTTCGCGGCATTCCGACTTCGATGCCCCGGTTGCCGAAAATTCAGTTGCCTTTGAATTTCGGGTGATCCCTCTTGAGCATGTATGCTTCTGCTACTTGTTCTACATCACACTTCCTTCCTTAAACAGCGAAACGCTTTGACTCGGTGAGTTTCGCGGCATTCCGACTTCGATGCCCCGTTGCCGAAAATTAGTTGCCTTTGAATTTCGGGTGATCCCTCTTGAGCATGTATGCTTCTGCTACTTGTTCTACATCACACTTCCTTCCTTAAACAGCGAAACGCTTTGACTCGGTGAGTTTCGCGCATTCCGACTTCGGATTGCCCCGGTTTGCCGAAATTCAGTTGCCTTTGAATTTCGGGTGATCCCTCTTGAGCATGTATGCTTCTGCTACTTGTTCTACATCACACTTCTTCCGCAAGGGCCTTTGAAACGCTTTGACTCGGTGAGTTTCGCGGCATTCCGACTTCCGATGCCCGGTTGCCGAAATTCAGTTGCCTTTGAATTTCGGGTGATCCCTCTTGAGCATGTATGCTTGTGGCTACTTGTTCTTCAGACTTCTTCCGCAAACAGCGAAACGCTTTGACTCGGTGAGTTTCGCGGCATTCCGACTTGATGCCCCGGTTGCCGAAATTCAGTTGCCTTTGAATTTCGGGTGATTCCCTCTTGAGCATGTATGCTTCTGCTACTTGTTCTACATTCAAACTTCTTCCTTAAACAGCGAAAACGCTTTGACTCGGTGAGTTTCGCGGCATTCCGACTTCGGATTGCCCCGGTTGCCGAAATTCAGTTGCCTTTGAATTTCGGGTGATCCCTCTTGAGCATGTATGCTTGTGCTACTTGTTCTATCACACTTCCTTCCGCAAACAGCGAAACGCTTTGACTCGGTGAGTTTCGCGGCATTCCGACTTCGATGCCCCGGTTGCCGAAATTTCAGTTGCCTTTGAATTTCGGGTGATCCCTCTTGAGCATGTATGCTTCTGCTACTTGTTCTAATCACACTTCCTTCCCAAACAGCGAAACGCTTTGACTCGGTGAGTTTTCGGCATTCCGACTTCGATGCCCCGGTTGCCGAAATTCAAGTTGCCTTTGAATTTCGGGTGATCCCTCTTGAGCATGTATGCTTCTGCTACTTGTTCTACATCACACTTCTCTTCCGCAAACAGGAAACGCTAAATCCCTCTTGCTTCAAGTTTGACTCGATGAGTTTCGCGGCATTCCGACTTCGATGCCCCGGTTGCCGAAATTCAGTTGCCTTTGAATTTCGGGTGATCCCTCTTGAGCATGTATGCTTCTGCTACTTGTTCTACATCACACTTCCTTCCTTAAACAGCGAAACGCTTTGACTCGGTGAGTTTCGCGGCATTCCGACTTCGATGCCCCGGTTGCCGAAATTCAGTTGCCTTTGAATTTCGGGTGATCCCTCTTGAGCATGTATGCTTCTGCTACTTGTTCTACATCACACTTCCTTCCTTAAACAGCGAAACGCTTTGACTCGGTGAGTTTCGCGGCATTCTGACTTCGATGCCGGTTGCCGAAATTCAGTTGCCTTTGAATTTCGGGTGATCCCTCTTGAGCATGTATGCTTCTGCTACTTGTTCTACATCACACTTCCTTCCTTAAACAGCGAAACGCTTTGACTCGGTGAGTTTCGCGGCATTCCGACTTCGATGCCCCGGTTGCCGAAATTCAGTTGCCTTTGAATTTCGGGTGATCCCTCTTGAGCATGTATGCTTCTGCTACTTGTTCTACATCACACTTCCTTCCTCAAACAGCGAAACGCTTTGACTCGGTGAGTTTCGCGGCATTTCCGACTTCGATGCCCCGGTTGCCGAAAATTCAAGTTGCCTTTGAATTTCGGGTGATCCCTCTTGAGCATGTATGCTTCTGCTACTTGTTCTACATCACACTTCCTTCCTTAAACAGCGAAACGCTTTGACTCGGTGAGTTTCGCGGCATTCCGACTTCGATGCCCCGGTTGCCGAAATTCAAGTTGCCTTTGAATTTCGGGTGATCCCTCTTGAGCATGTATGCTTCTGCTACTTGTTCTACATCACACTTTCCTTCCTTAAACAGCGAAACGCTTTGACTCGGTGAGTTTCGCGGCATTCCGACTTCGATGCCCCGGTTGCCGAAATTCAGTTGCCTTTGAATTTCGGGTGATCCCTCTTGAGCATGTATGCTTCTGCTACTTGTTCTACATCACACTTCCTTCCTTAAACAGCGAAACGCTTTGACTCGGTGAGTTTCGCGGCATTCCGACTTCGATGCCCCGGTTGCCGAAATTCAGTTGCCTTTGAATTTCGGTGATCCCTCTTGAGCATGTATGCTTCTGCTACTTGTTCTACATCACACTTCCTTCCTTAAACAGCGAAAACGCTTTGACTCGGTGAGTTTCGCGGCATTCCGACTTCGATGCCCCGGTTGCCGAAATTAAGTTGCCTTTGAATTTCGGGTGATCCCTCTTGAGCATGTATGCTTCTGCTACTTGTTCTACATCACACTTCCTTCCTTAAACAGCGAAACGCTTTGACTCGTGAGTTTCGCGGCATTCCGACTTCGATGCCCCGGTTGCCGAAATTCAGTTGCCTTTGAATTTCGGGTGATCCCTCTTGAGCATGTATGCTTCTGCTACTTGTTCTACATCAAACTTCCTTCCTTAAACAGCGAAACGCTTTGACTCGGTGAGTTTCGCGGCATTCCGACTTCGATGCCCCGGTTGCCGAAATTCAGTTGCCTTTGAATTTCGGGTGATCCCTCTTGAGCATGTATGCTTCTGCTACTTGTTCTACATCAAACTTCTTCTTCCTTTAAACAGCGAAACGCTTTGACTCGGTGAGTTTCGCGGCATTCCGACTTCGGATGCCCCGGTTGCCGAAATTCAAGTTGCCTTTGAATTTCGGGTGATCCCTCTTGAGCATGTATGCTTCTGCTACTTGTTCTACATCACACTTCCTTCCTTAAACAGCGAAACGCTTTGACTTTGGTGAGTTTCGCGGCATTCCGACTTCGATGCCCCGGTTGCCGAAATTCAGTTGCCTTTGAATTTCGGGTGATCCCTCTTGAGCATGTATGCTTCTGCTACTTGTTCTACATCACACTTCCTTCCTTAAACAGCGAAAACGCTTTGACTCGGTGAGTTTCGCGGCATTCCGACTTCGATGCCCCGGTTGCCGAAATTCAAGTTGCCTTGAATTTCGGGTGATCCCTCTTGAGCATGTATGCTTGTGCTACTTGTTCTACATCACACTTAAACGAAACGCTTTGACTCGGTGAGTTTCGCGGCATTCCGATTCGATGCCCCGGTTGCCGAAATTAAGTTGCCTTTGAATTTCGGGTGATCCTCTTGAGCATGTATGCTTCTGCTACTTGTTCTACATCACACTTCCTTCCTTAAACAGCGAAACGCTTTGACTCGGTGAGTTTCGCGGCATTCCGACTTCGATGCCCCGGTTGCCGAAATTCAGTTGCCTTTGAATTTCGGGTGATCCCTCTTGAGCATGTATGCTTGTGCTACTTGTTCTATCAACTTCTTCCGCAAACGGCCAAACGCTTTGACTCGGTGAGTTTCGCGGCATTCCGACTTCGATGCCCTGGTTGCCGAAATTCAGTTGCCTTTGAATTTCGGGTGATCCCTCTTGAGCATGTATGCTTCTGCTACTTGTTCTACATCACACTTCCTTCCTTAAACAGCGAAACGCTTTGACTCGGTGAGTTTCGCGGCATTCCGACTTCGATGCCCCGGTTGCCGAAATTCAAGTTGCCTTTTGAATTTCGGGTGATCCCTCTTGAGCATGTATGCTTGTGCTACTTGTTCTACATCACACTTCTTCCGCAAACAGCGAAACGCTTTGACTCGGTGAGTTTCGCGGCATTCCGACTTCGATGCCCCGGTTGCCGAAATTAAGTTGCCTTTGAATTTCGGGTGATCCCTCTTGAGCATGTATGCTTCTGCTACTTGTTCTACATCAACTTCCTTCCGCAAACAGCGAAACGCTTTGACTCGGTGAGTTTCGCGGCATTCCGACTTCGATGCCCCGGTTGCCGAAATTAAGTTGCCTTTGAATTTCGGGTGATCCCTCTTGAGCATGTATGCTTCTGCTACTTGTTCTACATCACACTTCCTTCCTTAAACAGCGAAACGCTTTGACTCGGTGAGTTTCGCGGCATTCCGACTTCGATGCCCCGGTTGCCGAAATTCAGTTGCCTTTGAATTTCGGGTGATCCCTCTTGAGCATGTATGCTTCTGCTACTTGTTCTACATCACACTTCCTTCCTTAAACAGCGAAACGCTTTGACTCGGTGAGTTTCGCGGCATTCCGACTTCGATGCCCCGGTTGCCGAAATTAAGTTGCCTTTGAATTTCGGGTGATCCCTCTTGAGCATGTATGCTTCTGCTACTTGTTCTACATCAACTTCCTTCCTTAAACAGCGAAACGCTTTGACTCGGTGAGTTTCGCGGCATTCCGACTTCGATGCCCCGGTTGCCGAAATTAAGTTGCCTTTGAATTTCGGGTGATCCCTCTTGAGCATGTATGCTTCTGCTACTTGTTCTACATCAAACTTCCTTCCTTAAACAGCGAAACGCTTTGACTTGGTGAGTTTCGCGGCATTCCGACTTCGATGCCCCGTTGCCGAAATTCAGTTGCCTTTGAATTTCGGGTGATCCCTCTTGAGCATGTATGCTTCTGCTACTTGTTCTACATCACAACTTCCTTCCTTAAACAGCGAAAACGCTTTGACTCGGTGAGTTTCGCGGCATTCCGACTTCGATGCCCCGGTTGCCGAAATTAAGTTGCCTTTGAATTTCGGGTGATCCCTCTTGAGCATGTATGCTTCTGCTACTTGTTCTACATCACACTTCCTTCCTTAAACAGCGAAACGCTTTGACTCGGTGAGTTTCGCGGCATTCCGACTTCGATGCCCCGGTTTGCCGAAATTAAGTTGCCTTTGAATTTCGGGTGATCCCTCTTGAGCATGTATGCTTCTGCTACTTGTTCTACATCACACTTCCTTCCTTAAACAGCGAAACGCTTTGACTCGGTGAGTTTCGCGGCATTCCGACTTCGATGCCCCGGTTGCCGAAATTAAGTTGCCTTTGAATTTCGGGTGATCCCTCTTGAGCATGTATGCTTCTGCTACTTGTTCTACATCACACTTCCTTCCTTAAACAGCGAAACGCTTTGACTCGGTGAGTTTCGCGGCATTCCGACTTCGATGCCCCGGTTGCCGAAATTCAGTTGCCTTTGAATTTCGGGTGATCCCTCTTGAGCATGTATGCTTCTGCTACTTGTTCTACATCAACTTCCTTCCTTAAACAGCAAACGCTTTGACTCGGTGAGTTTCGCTTCCGACTAAAATTAAGTTGCCTTTTGAATTTCGGGTGATCCATCTTGAGCATGTATGCTTCTGCTACTTGTTCTACATCACACTTCCTTCCTTAAACAGCGAAACGCTTTGACTCGGTGAGTTTCGCGGCATTCCGACTTCGATGCCCCGGTTGCCGAAATTAAGTTGCCTTTAAATTTCTGGTGATCCCTCTTGAGCATGTGTGCTTCTGCTACTTGTTCTACATCACACTTCCTTCCTTAAACAGCGAAACGCTTTGACTTGGTGAGTTTCGCGGCATTCCGACTTCGATGCCCCTCTTGCCGAAATTCAGTTGCCTTTGAATTTCTGGTGATCCCTCTTGAGCATGTATGCTTTTGCTACTTGTTCTACATCACACTTCTCTTCCGCAAACAGTGAAACGCTTCGACTCGGTGAGTTTCGCGGCATTCCGACTTCGATGCCCCGGTTGCTGAAATTAAGTTGCCTTTAAATTTCTGGTGATCCCTCTTGAGCATGTATGCTTCTGCTACTTGTTCTACATCAAACTTCCTTCCTTAAACAGCGAAACGCTTTGACTTGGTGAGTTTCGCGGCATTCCGACTTCGATGCCCCGGTTGCCGAAATTAAGTTGCCTTTGAATTTCGGGTGATCCCTCTTGAGCATGTATGCTTCTGCTACTTGTTCTCCATCAAACTTCCTTCCTTAAACAGCGAAACGCTTTGACTGGGTGAGTTTCGCGGCATTCCGCGTTCGATGCCCCGGTTGCCGAAATTAAGTTGCCTTTGAATTTCGGGTGATCCCTCTTGAGCATGTATGCTTCTGCTACTTGTTCTACATCACACTTCCTTCCTTAAACAGCCAAACGCTTTGACTCGGTGAGTTTCGCGGCATTCCAACGTCGATGCCCCGGTTGCCGAAATTCAGTTGGTTTTGAATTTCGGGTGATCCCTCTTGAGCATGTATGCTTGTGCTACTTGTTCTAGATCAGACTTCTTCCGTAAAGGGCCAAAACGCTTTGACTCGGTGAGTTTCACGGCATTCCGACTTCGATGCCCCGGTTGCCGAAATTAAGTGGCCTTTGAATTTCGGGTGATCCATCTTGAGCATGTATGCTTCTGCTACTTGTTCTACATCACACTTCCTTCCTTAAACAGCGAAACGCTTTGACTCGGTGAGTTTCGCGGCATTCCGACGTCGATGCCCCAGTTGCCGAAATTCAGTTGGTTTTGAATTTCGGGTGATCCCTCTTGTGCATGTATGCTTCTGCTACTTGTTCTACATCAGACTTCTTCCTTAAAGGGCAAAACGCTTTGACTCGGTGAGTTTCGCGGCATTCCGACTATGATGCCCCGGTTGCCGAAATTAAGTTGCCTTTGAATTTCGGGTGATCCCTCTTGAGCATGTATGCTTCTGCTACTTGTTCTACATCAGACTTCCTTCCTTAAATGGCCAAACGCTTTGACTCGGTGAGTTTCGCGGCATTCGGACTTCGATGCCCCGCTTGCCGAAATTAAGTTGCCTTTGAATTTCTGGTGATCCCTCTTGAGCATGTATGCTTCTGCTACTTGTTCTACGTCACAGTTCCTTCCTTAAACAACGTAACGCTTTGACTCGGTGAGTTTCGCGGCATTCCAACTTCGATGCCCCGGTTGCCGAAATTACGTTGCCTTTGAATTTCGGGTGATCCCTCTTGAGCATGTTTGCTTCTGCTACTTGTTCTACATCAAACTTGCTTCCTTAAACAGCGAAACGCTTTGACTTGGTGAGTTTCGCGGCATTCCGAGTTCGATGCCCCGGTTGCCGAAATTAAGTTGCCTTTGAATTTCGGGTGATCCCTCTTGAGCATGTATGCTTCTGCTACTTGTTCTACATCACACTTCCTTCCTTAAACAGCCAAACGCTTTGACTCGGTGAGTTTCGCGGCATTCCAACGTCGATGCCCCGGTTGCCGAAATTCAGTTGGTTTTGAATTTCGGGTGATCCCTCTTGAGCATGTATGCTTGTGCTACTTGTTCTAGATCAGACTTCTTCCGCAAAGGGCCAAACGCTTTGACTCGGTGAGTTTCGCGACATTCCGACTATGATGCCCCGGTTGCAAAATTAAGTTGCCTTTGAATTTCGGGTGATCCCTCTTGAGCATGTTTGCTTCTGCTACTTGTTCTACATCACACTTCCTTCCTTAAACAGCGAAACGCTTTGACTCGGTGAGTTTCGCGGCATTCCAACGTGGATACCCCGGTTGCCGAAATTCAGTTGGTTTTGAATTTCGGGTGATCCCTCTTGAGCATGTATGCTTGTGCTACTTGTTCTAGATCAGACTTCTTCCGCAAAGGCCAAACGCTTTGACTCGGTGAGTTTCGCGGCATTCCGACTATGATGCCCGGTTGCCGAAATTAAGTTGCCTTTGAATTTCGGGTGATCCCTCTTGAGCATGTATGCTTCTGCTACTTGTTCTACATCAGACTTCTTCCTTAAATGGCCAAACGCTTTGACTCGGTGAGTTTCGCGGCATTCCGACTTTGATGCCCCGTTTGCCGAAATTAAGTCGCCTTTGAATTTCGGGTGATCCCTCTTGAGCATGTATGCTTCTGCTACTTGTTCTACATCACACTTCCTTCCTTAAACAGCGAAACGCTTTGACTCGGTGAGTTTCACGGCATTCCAACTTTGATGCCCCTGTTGCCGAAATTCAGTTGCCTTTAAATTTCTGGTGATCCCTCTTGAGCATGTATGCTTCTGCTACTTGTTCTACATCACATTCTCTTCCGCAAACAGTGAAACGCTTTGCCTCGATGAGTTTCGCGGCATTCCGACTTCGATGCCCCGGTTGCCGAAATTAAGTTGCCTTTCAATTTCTGGTGATCCCTCTTGAGCATGTATACTTCTGCTACTTGTTCTACATCAAACTTCCTTCCTTAAACAGCGAAATGCATTGACTTGGTGAGTTTCGCGGCATTCCGACTTCGATGCCCCGGTTGCCGAAATTAAGTTGCCTTTGAATTTCGGTTGATGCCTCTTGAGCATGTATGCTTCAGCTACTTGTTCTACAGCACACTTCCTTCCTTAAACAGCGAAACGCTTTGACTCGGTGAGTTTCGCGGCATTCCGACGTCGATGCCCCGGTTGCCGAAATTCAGTTGGTTTTGAATTTCGGGTGATCCCTCTTGAGCATGTATGCTTGTGCTACTTGTTCTAGATCAGACTTCTTCCGCAAAGGGCCAAACGCTTTGACTCGGTGAGTTTCGCGGCATTCCGACTATGATGCCCCGGTTGCCGAAATTAAGTTGCCTTTGAATTTCGGGTGATCCCTCTTGAGCATGTATGCTTCTGCTACTTGTTCTACATCACACTTCCTTCCTTAAACAACGAAACGCTTTGACTCGGTGAGTTTCGCGGCATTCCGACTTCGATGCCGCCGAAATTCAGTTGGTTTTGAATTTCGGGTGATCCCTCTTGAGCATGTATGCTTTTGCTACTTGTTCTAGATCACACTTCCTTCCTTAAAGGGCCAAACGCTTTGACTCGGTGAGTTTCGCGGCATTTCCGACTTGATTGCCGAAATTAAGTTGCCTTTGAATTTCGGGTGATCCCTCTTGAGCATGTATGCTTCTGCTACTTGTTCTACATCACACTTCCTTCCTTAAACAGCGAAACGCTTTGACTCGGTGAGTTTCGCGGCATTCCGACTTCGATGCCCCAGTTGCCAAAATTAAGTTGCCTTTGAATTTCGGGTGATCCCTCATGAGCATGTATGCTTCTGCTACTTGTTCTCCATCACACTTCCTTCCATAAACAGCGAAACGCTTTGACTCGGTGAGTTTCGCGGCATTCCAACGTCGATGCCCCGGTTGCCGAAATTCAGTTGGTTTTGAATTTCGGGTGATCCCTCTTGAGCATGTATGCTTCTGCTACTTGTTCTAAATCAGACTTCTTCCGCAAAAGGCCAAACGCTTTGACTCGGTGAGTTTCGCGGCATTCCAACTATCATGCCCCGGTTGCCGAAATTAAGTTGCCTTTGAATTTCGGGTGATCCCTCTTGAGCATGTATGCTTCTGCTACTTGTTGTACATCACACTTCCTTCCTTAAACAGCGAAACGCTTTGACTCGGTGAGTTTCGCGGCATTCCGACTTCGATGCCCCAGTTGCCAAAATTAAGTTGCCTTTGAATTTCGGGTGATCCCTCATGAGCATGTATGCTTCTGCTACTTGTTCTCCATCACACTTCCTTCCTTAAACAGCGAAACGCTTTGACTCGGTGAGTTTCGCGGCATTCCGACTTCGATGCCCATATTGCCAAAATTAAGTTGCCTTTGAATTTCGGGTGATCCCTCATGAGCATGTATGCTTCTGCTACTTGTTCTACATCACACTTCCTTCCTTAAACAGCGAAACGCTTTGACTCGGTGAGTTTCGCGGCATTCCGACGTCGATGCCCCGGTTGCAAAATTCAGTTGGTTTTGAATTTCGGGTGATCCCTCTTGAGCATGTATGCTTCTGCTACTTGTTCTAGATCAGACTTCTTCCGCAAAGGGCCAAACGCTTTGACTCGGTGAGTTTCGCGGCATTCCGACTTCGATGCCCCGTTTGCCGAAATTAAGTTGCCTTTGAATTTGGGGTGATCCCTCTTGAGCATGTATGCTTCTGCTACTTGTTCTACATCACACTTCCTTCCTTAAATAGCGAAACGCTTTGACTCGGTGAGTTTCGCGGCATTCCGATTTCGATGCCCCGGTTGCCGAAATTCAGTTGGTTTTTGAATTTCGGGTGATCCCTCTTGAGCATGTATGCTTGTGCTACTTGTTCTAGATCAGACTTCTTCCGCAAAGGGCCAAACGCTTTGACTCGGTGAGTTTCGCGGCATTCCGACTATGATGCCCCGGTTGCCGAAATTAAGTTGCCTTTGAATTTCGGGTGATCCCTCTTGAGCATGTATGCTTCTGCTACTTGTTCTAACTCAGACTTCTTCCGCAAAGGCCAAACGCTTTGACTAAGTGAGTTTCGCGGCATTCCGACTATGATGCCCCGGTTGCCGAAATTAAGTTGCCTTTGAATTTCGGTTGATGCCTCTTGAGCATGTATGCTTCTGCTACTTGTTCTACATCACACTTCCTTCCTTAAACAGCGAAACGCTTTGACTCGGTGAGTTTCACGGCATTCCGACTTCGATGCCCCGTTTGCCGAAATTAAGTTGCCTTTGAATTTCGGGTGATCCCTCTTGAGCATGTATGCTTCTGCTACTTGTTCTACATCACACTTCCTTCCTTAAACAGCGAAACGCTTTGACTCGGTGAGTTTCGCGGCATTCCGACTGTCGATGCCCCGGTTGCCGAAATTCAGTTGGTTTTGAATTTCGGGTGATCCCTCTTGAGCATGTATGCTTCTGCTACTTGTTCTAGATCAGACTTCTTCCGCAAAGGGCCAAACGCTTTGACTCGGTGAGTTTCGCGGCATTCCGACTTCGATGCCCCGGTTGCCGAAATTAAGTTGCCTTTGAATTTCGGGTGATCCCTCTTGAGCATGTATGCTTCTGCTACTTGTTCTACATCACACTTCCTTCCTTAAACAGCGAAACGCTTTGACTCGGTGAGTTTCGCGGCATTCCGACTTCGATGCCCCAGTTGCCGAAATTAAGTTGCCTTTGAATTTCGGGTGATCCCTCTTGAGCATGTATGCTTCTGCTACTTGTTCTACATCACACTTCCTTCCTTAAACAGCGAAACGCTTTGACTCGGTGAGTTTCGCGGCATTCCGACTTCGATGCCCGGTTGCCGAAATTAAGTTGCCTTTGAATTTTCGGGTGATCCCTCTTGAGCATGTATGCTTCTGCTACTTGTTCTACATCAAACGCTTTGCTCGGTCCGCAAACGAGCGAAACGCTTTGACTCCCTCTTGAGCATGAGCTTTCGCTAACGTTCGACTTCGATGACCCGGTTGCCGAAATTTAGTTGCCTATGAATTTCGGGTGATCCCTCTTGAGCATGTATGCTTCTGCTACTTGTTCTACATCACACTTCCTTCCTTAAACAACGAAACGCTTTGACTCGGTGAGTTTCGCGGCATTCCGACTTCGATGCCCCGGTTGCCGAAATTAAGTTGCCTTTGAATTTCGGGTGATCCCTTCTTGAGCATGTATGCTTCTGCTACTTGTTCTACATCAACCTTCCTTCCTTAAACAGCGAAACGATTTGACTTGGTGAGTTTCGCGGCATTCCGACTTCGATGCCCCGGTTGCCGAAATTAAGTTGCCTTTGAATTTCGGGTGATCCCTCTTGAGCATGTATGCTTCTGCTACTTGTTCTACATCACACCTCTTTCCTTAAACAGCGAAACGCTTTGACTCGGTGAGTTTCGCGGCATTCCGACTTCGTTGCCCTGGTTGCCGAAATTAAGTTGCCTTTGAATTTCGGGTGATCCCTCTTGAGCATGTATGCTTCTGCTACTTGTTCTACATCACACTTCCTTCCGCAAACGGCGAAATGCTTTGACTCGGTGAGTTTCGCGGCATTCCGACTTCGATGCCCCGATTGCCGAAATTCAGTTGCCTTTGAATTTCGGGTGATCCCTCTTGAGCATGTATGCTTCTGCTACTTGTTCTACGTCCCACTTCCTTCCTTAAACAACGTAACGCTTTGACTCGGTGAGTTTCGCGGCATTCCGACTTCGAAGCCCCGGTTGCCGAAAATCAGTTGCCTTTGAATTTCGGGTGATCCCTCTTGAGCATGTATGCTTCTGCTACTTGTTCTACATCACACTTCCTTCCTTAAACAGCGAAACGCTTTGACTCGGTGACTTTTGCGGCATTCCGACTTCGATGCCCCGATTGCCGAAATTCAGTTGCCTTTGAATTTCGGGTGATCCCTCTTGAGCATGTATGCTTCTGCTACATGTTCTACATCACACTTCCTTCCTCAAACAGCGAAACGCTTTGACTCGGTGACTTTTGCGGCATTCCGACTTCGATGCCCTGATTGCCGAAATTCAGTTGCCTTTGAATTTCGGGTGATCTCTCTTGAGCATATATGCTTCTACTACTTATTCTACATCATACTTCCTTCCTTAAACAGCGAAACGCTTTGACTCAGTGACTTTTACGGCATTCCGACTTCGATGCCCCGCTTGCCAAAATTCAGTTGCCTTTGAATTTCGGGTGATCCCTCTTGAGCATGTATGCTTCTGCTACTTGTTCTACGTCCCACTTCCTTCCTTAAACAACGTAACGCTTTGACTCGGTGAGTTTCGCGGCATTCCGACTTCGAAGTCCCGGTTGCCGAAAATCAGTTGCCTTTGAATTTCGGGTGATCCCTCTTGAGCATGTATGCTTCTACTACTTGTTCTACATCACACTTCCTTCCTTAAACATCCAAACGCTTTGACTCGGTGACTTTTGCGGCATTCCGACTTCGATGCCCCGATTGCCGAAATTCAGTTGCCTTTGAATTTCGGGTGATCCCTCTTGAGCATGTATGCTTCTGCTACATGTTCTACATCACACTTCCTTCCTTAAACAGCGAAACGCTTTGACTCGGTGACTTTTGCGGCATTCCGACTTCGATTCCCTGATTGCCGAAATTCAGTTGCCTTTGAATTTCGGATGATCCCTCTTGAGCATGTATGCTTCTGCTACTTATTCTACATCACACTTCCTTCCTTAAACAGCGAAATTCTTTGACTCGGTGACTTTTGCGGCATTCCGACTTCGATGGCCCGATTGCCGAAATTCAGTTGCCTTTGAATTTCGATTGATCCCTCTTGAGCATGTATGCTTCTGCGACTTGATCTTTATCAGAATTTCTTCCACAAACGGCGAAAAGCTTTGACTCGGTGAGTTTCACGGCATTCCGACTTTGATGCCCAGGTTGCTGAAATTCAGTTGCCTTTGAATTTCGGTTGATCCCTCTTGAGCATGTATGCTTCTGCTACTTATTCTACATCACACTTCCTTCCTTAAACAGCGAAATGCTTTGACTCGGTGACTTTTGCGGCATTCCGACTACGATGCCCGGTTGCCGAAATTAAGTTGCTTTTGAATTTCGGGTGATCCATCTTGAGCATGTATGCTTATGCTACTTGTTTTACATCACACTTCCTTCCTTAAATAGCGAAACGCTTTGACTCGGTGAGTTTCGCGGCATTCTGACTTCGATGCCCCGGTTGCCGAAATTAAGTTGCCTTTGAATTTCGGGTGATCCCTCTTGAGCATGTACGCTTCTGCTACTTGTTCTACATCACGCTTCCTTCGTCAAACAGTGAAACTCTTTGACTCGGTGACTTTTGCGGCATTCCGACTTCGATGCCCCGGTTGCCGAAATAAAGTTGCCTTTGAATTTCGGGTGATCCCTCTTGAGCATGTATGCTTCTGCTACTTGTTCTTCCCTCACCGAGTCAAAGCGTTTCGCTGTTTGTGGAAGAAAGTCTGATGTAGAACAAGTCGCAGAACATACATGCTCAAGAGGGATGACCCGAAATTCAAAGGCAATTGAATTTCGGCAACCGGGGCATCAAAGTCGGAATGCCACGAAACTCACCAAGTCAAAGCGTTTCGCCGTTTGTGGAAGAAAGTCTGATGTAGAACAAGTCGCAGAACATACATGCTCAAGAGGGATGACCCGAAATTCAAAGGCAGTTGAATTTCGGCAACCGGGGCATCAAAGTCGGAATGCCACGAAACTCACCAAGTCAGAGCGTTTCGCCGTTTGTGGAAGAAAGTCTGATGTAGAACAAGTCGCAGAAGCATACATGCTTAAGAAGGATCACCCGAAATTCAAAGGCAGCTGAATTTCGGCAAACCGGTTCATCAAAGTCGGAATGTCCCGAAACTCACCGAGTCAGAGCGTTTCGCTGTTTGCGGAAGGAAGAGCGATGTAGAACAAGTAGCAGAAGCATACATGCTCAAGAGGGATCAACCGAAATTCAAAGGCAACTGAATTTCAGCAACCTGGGCATCAAAGTCGGAATGCCGTGAAACTCACCGAGTCAAAGCTTTTCGCCGTTTGTGGAAGAAATTCTGATAAAGATCAAGTCGCAGAAGCATACATGCTCAAGAGGGATCAATCGAAATTCAAAGGCAACTGAATTTCGGCAATCGGGCCATCGAAGTCGAAATGCCGGGAAAATCACCGAGGCAAAGCGTTTCGCTGTTTGTGGAAGAAAGTCTGATTTAGAAGAAGTCACAGAAGTATACATGCTCAAGAGGGATCACCCGAAATTCAAAGGCAACTGAATTTCGGTAACCGGGAAATTCAAGTCGGAATGACGCGAAACTCACCGAGTCAAAGCGTTTCGCTGTTCGTGGAAGGAAGTGTGATGTAGAACAAGTAGCAGAGGCATACATGCTCAAGAGAGATCACCCGAAATTCAAAGGCAACTGAATTTCGGCAACCGGGGAATCCATGTCGGAATGCTGCGAAACTCACCGAGTCAAAGCGTTTCCCTGTTTCCAGAAGGAAGTGTGATGTAGAACAAGTAGCAGAGGCATACATGCTCAAGAGGGATCACCCGAAATTCAAAGGCAACTGAATTTCGGCAATCGGGGCATCGAAGTCGGAATGCCGCGAAACTCACCAAGTGAAAGCCTTTCGCCGTTTGCGGAAGGAAGTGTGATGTAGACCAAGTCGCAGAAGCATACATGCTCAAGAGGGATCACCCGAAATTCAAAGGCAACTGAATTTCGGCAACAGGGGCATCGAAGTCGGAATGCCGTGAAACTCATCGAGTCAAAGCGTTTCGCTGTTTGTGCAAGAAAGTCTGATGTAGAAGAAGTAGCAGAAGCATACATGCTCAAGAGGGATCACCCGAAATTAAAAGGCAACTGAATTTCGGCAACCGGGGCATCGAGGTCGGAATGCCGCGAAACTCACCGAGACAAAGCGTTTTGAAGTTTGCGGAAGAAGTCTGATGTAGAACAAGTAGCAGAAGGAAACATGCTGAAGAGCTATCACCTGAAATTCAAAGGCAGCTGAAATTCAGCAACCGGGGCATCGAGGTCGGAATGCCACGAAACTCATTGAGTGAAAGAGTTTCGCTGTTTGCGGAAGAAGTCTGATGTAGAACAAGTAGCAGAAGCAAACATGCTCAAGAGGGATCAACCGATATTCCAAGGCAACTGCATTTCGGCAACCCGGGTATCGACGTCGGAATGCCACGAAACTCACCGTGGCAAAGCATTTCGCCGTTTGCGGAAGAAGTCTGATGTAGAGCAAGTAGCAGAAGCATACATGCACAAGAGGGATCACCCGAAATTCAAAGGCAACTGAATTTCGGCAACCGGGGCATCGAGCTCGGATTGCCGCGAAACTCACCGAGACAAAGCGTTTTGAAGTTTGCGGAAGAAGTCTGATGTAGAACAAGTAGCAGAAGCATACATGCTCAAGAGGGATCACCCGAAATTCAAAGGCAACTGCATTTCGGCAACCGGGGCATCGAAGTCAGAATGCCGCGAAACTCACCGTGGCAAAGCGTTTCGTCATTTGCCGAAGAAGTCTGATGTAGAACAAGTAGCAGAAGCATACATGCTCAAGAGGGATCACCCGAAATTCAAAGGCAACTGAATTTCGGCAACCGGGGCATCGAAGTCGGAATGCAGCGAAACTCACCGAGGCAAAGCGTTTCTCCTTTTGCGGAAGAAGTCTGATGTAGAACAAGTAGCAGAAGCATACATGCTCAAGAGGGATCACCCGAAATTCAAAGGCAACTGCATTTCGGCAACCGGGGCATCGAAGTCGAATGCCGCGAAACTCACCGAGGCAAAGCATTTCGCCATTTGCGGAAGAAGTCTGATGTAGAACAAGTAGCAGAAGCATACATGCTCAAGAGGGATCACCCGAAATTCAAAGGCAACTGAATTTCGGCAACCGGGGCATCGAAGTCAGAATGCCGCGAAACTCACCGAGGCAAAGCGTTTCGTTTTGCGGAAGAAGTCTGATGTAGAACAAGTAGCAGAAGCATACATGCTCAAGAGGGATCACCCGAAATTCAAAGGCAACTGCATTTCGGCAACCGGGGCATCGAAGTCGGAATGCCGCGAAACTCACCGAGGCAAAGCGTTTCGTCATTTGCGGAAGAAGTCTGATGTAGAACAAGTAGCAGAAGCATACATGCACAAGAGGGATCACCCGAAATTCAAAGGCAACTGAATTTCGGCAACCGGGGCATCGAGCTCGGAATGCCGCGAAACTCACCGAGGCAAAGCGTTTTGAAGTTTGCGGAAGAAGTCTGATGTAGAACAAGTAGCAGAAGCATACATGCTCAAGAGGGATCACCCGAAATTCAAAGGCAACTGCATTTCGGCAACCGGGGCATCGAAGTCAGAATGCCGCGAAACTCACCGTGGCAAAGCGTTTCGTCATTTGCGGAAGAAGTCTGATGTAGAACAAGTAGCAGAAGCATACATGCTCAAGAGGGATCACCCGAAATTCAAAGGCAACTGAATTTCGGCAACCGGGGCATCGAGCTTGGAATGCCGCGAAACTCACCGAGACAAAGCGTTTTGAAGTTTGCAGAAGAAGTCTGATGTAGAACAAGTAGCAGAAGCATACATGCTCAAGAGGGATCACCCGAAATTCAAAGGCAACTGCATTTCGGCAACCGGGGCATCGAAGTCGGAATGACATGCGAAACTCATGGCAAAGCGTCGTCATTTGCGGAAGAAGTCTGATGTAGAACAAGTAGCAGAAGCATACATGCTCAAGAGGGATCACCCGAAATTCAAAGGCAACTGAATTTCGGCAACCAGGGCATCGAAGTCGGAATGCCGCGAAACTCATCGAGTCAAAGCTTTCGCCGTTTGCGGAAGAAGTATGATGTAGAACAAGTAGCAGAAGCATACATGCTCAAGAGGGATCACCCGAAATTCAAAGGCAACTGCATTTCGGCAACCGAGGCATCGAAGGCGTAACGTTGCGAAACTCACCGAGGCAAAACGTTTCGCCGTTTGGGGAGAAGTTTGATGTAGAACAAGTAGCAGAAGCATACATGCTCAAGAGGGATCACCCGAAATTCAAAGGCAACTGAATTTCGGCAACCGGGCATCGAAGTCGGAATGCCGCGAAACTCATCGAGTCAAAGCATTTCGCCATTTGCGGAAGAAGTATGATGTAGAACAAGTAGCAGAAGCATACATGCTCAAGAGGGATCACCCGAAATTCAAAGGCAACTGAATTTCGGCAACCGGGGCATCGAGGCGGAATGCCGCGAAACTCACGAGGCAAAGCGTTTCGCCGTTTGCGGAAGAAGTCTGATGTAGAACAAGTAGCAGAAGCATACATGCTCAAGAGGGATCACCCGAAATTCAAAGGCAACTGAATTTCGGCAACCCGGGCATCGAAGTCGGAATGCCAGGAAACTCACCGAGGCAAAGCGTTTCGTCGTTTGCAGAAGAAGTCTGATGTAGAACAAGTAGCAGAAGCATACATGCTCAAGAGGGATCACCCGAAATTCAAAGGCAACTAATTTCGGCAACCGGGGCATCGAAGTCGGAATGCCGCGAAACTCATCGAGTCAAAGCATTTCGCCATTTGCGGAAGAAGTATGATGTAGAACAAGTACAGAAGCATACATGCTCAAGAGGGATCACCCGAAATTCAAAGGCAACTGAATTTCGGCAACCGGGGCATCGAGGTCGGAATGCCGCGAAACTCACCGAGTCAAAGCATTTCGCCGTTTGCGGAAGAAGTCTGATGTAGAACAAGTAGCAGAAGCATACATGCTCAAGAGGGATCACCCGAAATTCAAAAGGCAACTGAATTTCGGCAACCGGGGCATCGAAGTCGGAATGCCGCGAAACTCACCGAGGCAAAGCGTTTCGCCCTTTGCGGAAGAAGTCTGATGTAGAACAAGTAGCAGAAGCATACATGCTCAAGAGGGATCACCCGAAATTCAAAGGCAACTGAATTTCGGCAACCGGGGCATCGAGTCGGAATGCCGCGAAACTCACCGAGTCAAAGCGTTTCGTCGTTTGCGGAAGAAGTCTGATGTAGAACAAGTAGCAGAAGCATACATGCTCAAGAGGGATCACCCGAAATTCAAAGGCAACTGAATTTCGGCAACCGGGGCATCGAATGCGAAACTCACCGAGGCAAAGCGTTTCGCCGTTTGCGGAAGAAGTCTGATGTAGAACAAGTAGCAGAAGCATACATGCTCAAGAGGGATCACCCGAAATTCAAAGGCAACTGAATTTCGGCAACCGGGGCATCGAGTCGGAATGCCAGCGAAACTCACCGAGGCAAAGCGTTTCGCCATTTGCGGAAGAAGTCTGATGTAGAACAAGTAGCAGAAGCATACATGCTCAAGAGGGATCACCCGAAATTCAAAGGCAACTGATTTCGGCAACCGGGGCATCGAAGTCGGAATGCCGCGAAACTCATCGAGTCAAAGCATTTCGCCGTTTGCGGAAGAAGTATGATGTAGAACAAGTAGCAGAAGCATACATGCTCAAGAGGGATCACCCGAAATTCAAAGGCAACTGAATTTCGGCAACCGGGGCATCGAGGAATGCCGCGAAACTCATCGAGGCAAAGCATTTCGCCATTTGCGGAAGAAGTCTGATGTAGAACAAGTAGCAGAAGCATACATGCTCAAGAGGGATCACCCGAAATTCAAAGGCAACTGAATTTCGGCAACCGGGGCATCGAGGTCGGAATGCCGCGAAACTCACGAGGCAAAGCGTTTCGTCGTTTGCGGAAGAAGTCTGATGTAGAACAAGTAGCAGAAGCATACATGCTCAAGAGGGATCACCCGAAATTCAAAGGCAACTCAATTTCGGCAACCGGGGCATCGAGGTCGGAATGCCGCGAAACTCACCGAGGCACGTTTGCGGAAGAAGTCTGATGTAGAACAAGTAGCAGAAGCATACATGCTCAAGAGGGATCACCCGAAATTCAAAGGCAACTGCATTTCGGCAACCGGGGCATCTCGGAATGCCGCGAAACTCACGAGGCAAAGCATTTCGCCATTTGCGGAAGAAGTAAGTACAGAAGCATACATGCTCAAGAGGGATCACCCGAAATTCAAAGGCAACTGAATTTCGGCAACCGGGGCATCGAGGTCGGAATGCCGCGAAACTCATCGAGTCAAAGCATTTTGCCCTTTGCGGAAGAAGTATGATGTAGAACAAGTACCAGAAGCATACATGCTCAAGAGGGATCACCCGAAATTCAAAGGCAACTGAATTTCGGCAACCCGAGGTCGGAATGCCGGAAACTCACCGAGGCAAAGCGTTTGCGGAAGAAGTCTGATGTAGAACAAGTAGCAGAAGCATACATGCTCAAGAGGGATCACCCGAAATTCAAAGGCAACTCCATTTCGGCAACCGGGTCATCGAGGTCGGAATGCTAGGAAACTCACCGAGGCAAAGCGTTTCGTCGTTTGCGGAAGAAGTCTGATGTAGAACAAGTAGCAGAAGCATACATGCTCAAGAGGGATCACCCGAAATTCAAAGGCAACTGAATTTCGGCAACCAGGGTCATCGAAGTCGGAATGCCGCGAAACTCAAGTCAAAGCATTTCGCCATTTGCGGAAGAAGTATGATGTAGAACAAGTACCAGAAGCATACATGCTCAAGAGGGATCACCCGAAATTCAAAGGCAACTGAATTTCGGCAACCGGGGCATCGAGGTCGGAATGCCGCGAAACTCATCGAGTCAAAGCATTTCGCCATTTGCGGAAGAAGTATGATGTAGAACAAGTACTAGAAGCATACATGCTCAAGAGGGATCACCCGAAATTCAAAGGCAACTGAATTTCGGCAACCGGGGCATCGAGGTCGGAATGCCGCGAAACTCAACGAGGCAAAGCATTTCGCCGTTTGCGGATGAAGTCTGATGGAGAACAAGTACCAGAAGCATACATGCTCAAGAGGGATCACATAAATTCAAAGGCAATTGAATTTCGGCAACCAGGGCATCAAGGTCGGAATGCCGCGAAACTCATCGAGTCAAAGCATTTCGCCCTTTGCGGAAGAAGTATGATGTAGAACAAGTACCAGAAGCATACATGCTCAAGAGGGATCACCCGAAATTCAAAGGCAACTGAATTTCGGCAACCGGGCATCGAGGTCGGAATGCTAGGAAACTCACCGAGGCAAAGCGTTTCGTCTTTTGCGGAAGAAGTCTGATGTAGAACAAGTAGCAGAAGCATACCATGCTCAAGAGGGATCACCGAAATTCAAAGGCAACTGAATTTCGGCAACCGGGGCATCGAGGTCGGAATGCCGCGAAACTCACCGAGGCAAAGCATTTCGCCATTTGCGGAAGAAGTCTGATGTAGAACAAGTACCAGAAGCGTACATGCTCAAGAGGGATCACCCGAAATTCAAAGGCAACTACATTTCGGCAACCGGGTCATCGAAGTCGGAATGCCGCGAAACTCATCGAGTCAAAGCATTTCGCCATTTGCGGAAGAAGTATGATGTAGAACAAGTACCAGAAGCATACATGCTCAAGAGGGATCACCCGAAATTCAAAGGCAACTGAATTTCGGCAACCGGGGCATCGAGGTCGGAATGCCGCGAAACTCATCGAGTCAAAGCATTTCGCCCTTTGCGGAAGAAGTATGATGTAGAACAAGTACCAGAAGCATACATGCTCAAGAGGGATCACCCGAAAATTCAAAGGCAATTGAATTTCGGCAACCAGGGCATCAAGGTCGGAATGCCGCGAAACTCATCGAGTCAAAGCATTTCGCCCTTTGCGGATGAAGTATGATGTAGAACAAGTACCAGAAGCATACATGCTCAAGAGGGATCACCCGAAATTCAAAGGCAACTGAATTTCGGCAACCGGGGCATCGAGGTCGGAATGCCGCGAAACTCATCGAGTCAAAGCATTTCGCCCTTTGCGGATGAAGTATGATGTAGAACAAGTACCAGAAGCATACATGCTCAAGAGGGATCACATAAATTTAAAGGCAATTGAATTTCGACAACCAGGGCATCAAGGTCGGAATGCCGCGAAACTCATCGAGTCAAAGCATTTCGCCCTTTGCGGATGAAGTATGATGTAGAACAAGTACCAGAAGCATACATGCTCAAGAGGGATCACCCGAAATTCAAAGGCAACTGAATTTCGGCAACCCGCATCGAGGTCGGAATGCTAGGAAACTCACCGAGGCAAAGCGTTTCGTCTTTTGCGGAAGAAGTCTGATGTAGAACAAGTAGCAGAAGCCTCCATGCTCAAGAGGGATCACCCGAAATTCAAAGGCAACTACATTTCGGCAACCGGGTCATCGAAGTCAGGAATGCCGGGAAACTCATCGAGTCAAAGCATTTCGCCATTTGCGGAAGAAGTATGATGTACAACAAGTACCAGAAGCGTACATGCTCAAGAGGGATCACCGAAATTTGAAGGCAACTGAATTTCGGCAACCGGGGCATCGAGGTCGGAATGCCGCGAAACTCACCGTGGCAAAGCATTTCGCCCTTTGCGGATGAAGTATGATGTAGAACAAGTACCAGAAGCGTACATGCTCAAGAGGGATCACCCGAAATTCAAAGGCAACTACATTTCGGCAACCGGGTCATCGAAGTCAGAATGCCGTGAAACTCATCGAGTCAAAGCATTTCGCCATTTGCGGAAGAAGTGTGATGTAGAACAAGTACCAGAAGCGTACATGCTCAAGAGGGATCACCGAAATTTAAAGGCAACTGAATTTCGGCAACCGGGCCATCGAGGTCGGAATGCCGCGAAACTCACCGTGGCAAAGCATTTCACCCTTTGCGGATGAAGTATGATGTAGAACAAGTACCAGAAGCGTACATGCTCAAGAAGGATCACCCGAAATTCAAAGGCAACTACATTTCGGCAACCGGGTCATCGAAGTCGGAATGCCGTGAAACTCATCGAGTCAAAGCATTTCGCCATTTGCGTAAGAAGTATGATGTAGAACAAGTACCAGAAGCATACATGCTCAAGAGGGATCACCCGAAATTCAAAGGCAACTGAATTTCGGCAACCGGGGCATCGAGGTCGGAATGCCGCGAAACTCATCGAGTCAAAGCATTTCGCCCTTTGCGGATGAAGTATGATGTAGAACAAGTTCCAGAAGCATACATGCTCAAGAGGGATCACTCGAAATTCAAAAGCAACACCATTTCGGCAACCGGGTCATCGAAGTTGGAATGCCGCGAAACTCATGGAGTCAAAGCATTTCGCCATTTGCGGAAGAAGTATGATGTAGAACAAGTACCAGAAGCATACATGCTCAAGAGGGATCACCCGAAATTCAAAGGCAACTGAATTTCGGCAACCGGGGCATCGAGGTCGGAATGCCGCGAAACTCATCGAGTCAAAGCATTTCGCCCTTTGCGGATGAAGTATGATGTAGAACAAGTACCAGAAGCATACATGCTCAAGAGGGATCACCCGAAATTCAAAGGCAACTGAATTTCGGCAACCCGGGCATCGAGGTCGGAATGCCAGGAAACTCACCGAGGCAAAGCGTTTCGTCGTTTGCGGAAGAAGTCTGATGTAGAACAAGTAGCAGAAGCGTACATGCTCAAGAGGGATCACCCGAAATTCAAAGGCAACTACATTTGGGCAACCGGGTCATCGAAGTCGGAATGCCGCGAAACTCATCGAGTCAAAGCCTTTCGCCATTTGCGGAAGAAGTATGATGTAGAACAAGTACCAGAAGCATACATGCTCAAGAGGGATCACCCGAAATTCAAAGGCAACTGAATTTCGGCAACCAGGGCATCGAGGTCGGAATGCCAGGAAACTCACCGAGGCAAAGCGTTTCGTCGTTTGCGGAAGAAGTCTGATGTAGAACAAGTAGCAGAAGCATACATGCTCAAGAGGGATCACCCGAAATTCAAAGGCAACTGAATTTCGGCAACCGGGCATCGAGGTCGGAATGCTAGGAAACTCACCGAGGCAAAGCGTTTCGTCGTTTGCGGAAGAAGTCTGATGTAGAACAAGTAGCAGAAGCGTACATGCTCTACAGGGATCACCCGAAATTCAAAGGCAACTACATTTCGGCAACCGGGTCATCGAAGTCAGATTGCCGCGAAACTCACCGAGGCAAAACGTTTCGCCGTTTGGGGAAGAAGTCTGATGTAGAACAAGTAGCAGAAGCATACATGCTCAAGAGGGATCACCCGAAATTCAAAGGCAACTACATTTCGGCAATCGGGTCATCGAAGTCAGAATGCTGTGAAACTCACCGAGGCAAAACGTTTCGCCGTTTGGGGAAGAAGTCTGATGTAGAACAAGTAGCAGAAGCATACATGCTCAAGAGGGATCACCCGAAATTCAAAGGCAACTGAATTTCGGCAACCCGGGCATCGAGGTCGGAATGCTAGGAAACTCACCGAGGCAAAGCGTTTCGTCGTTTGCGGAAGAAGTCTGATGTAGAACAAGTAGCAGAAGCATACATGCTCAAGAGGGATCACCCGAAATTCAAAGGCAACTACATTTCGGCAACCGGGTCATCGAAGTCGGAATGCCGCGAAACTCATCGAGTCAAAGCATTTCGCCATTTGCGGAAGAAGTATGATGTAGAACAAGTAGCAGAAGCATACATGCTCAAGAGGGATCACCCGAAATTCAAAGGCAACTGAATTTCGGCAACCCGGGCATCGAGGTCGGAATGCCAGGAAACTCACCGAGGCAAAGCGTTTCGTCGTTTGCGGAAGAAGTCTGATGTAGAACAAGTAGCAGAAGCGTACATGCTCAAGAGGGATCACCCGAAATTCAAAGGCAACTACATTTCGGCAACCGGGTCATCGAAGTCGGAATGCCGCGAAACTCATCGAGTCAAAGCATTTCGCCATTTGCGGAAGAAGTATGATGTAGAACAAGTACCAGAAGCATACATGCTCAAGAGGGATCACCCGAAATTCAAAGGCAACTACATTTCGGCAACCGGGTCATCGAAGTCGGAATGCCGCGAAACTCATCCAGTCAAAGCATTTGGCCATTTGCGTAAGAAGTATGATGTAGAACAAGTAGCAGAAGCATACATGCTTAAGAGGGATCACCCGAAATTCAAAGGCAACTGAATTTCGGCAACCCGGGCATCGAGGACGGAATGCCAGGAAACTCACCGAGGCAAAGCGTTTCGTCGTTTGCGGAAGAAGTCTGATGTAGAACAAGTAGCAGAAGCGTACATGCTCAAGAGGGATCACCCGAAATTGAAAGGCAATTGAATTTCAGCAACCCGGGCATCGAGATCGGAATGCTAGGAAACTCAACGACGCAAACCGTTTCGCCGTTTGCGGAAGAAGTCTAATGTAGAACAAGTAGCAGAAGCATACATGCTCATGAGGGATCACCCGAAATTCAAAGGCAACTGAATTTCGGCAACCGGCGCATCGAATCGGAATGCCGCGAAACTCACTGAGGCAAAGTGTTTCGCCGTTTGCGGAAGAAGTCTGATGTAGAACAAGTAGCAGAAGCATACATGCTCAAGAGGGATCACCCGAAATTCAAAGGCAACTGAATTTCGGCAACCGGGGCATCGAGGTCGGAATGCTAGGAAACTCACCGAGGCAAAGCGTTTCGTCGTTTGCGGAATAAGTCTGATGTAGAACAAGTAGCATAAGCATACATGCTAAAGAGGGATCACCCGAAATTCAAAGGCAACTACATTTCGGCAACCGGGTCATCGAAGTCAGAATGCTGTGAAACTCACCGAGGCAAAACGTTTCGCCGTTTGGGGAAGAAGTCTGATGTAGAACAAGTACCAGAAGCATACATGCTCAAGAGGGATCACCCGAAATTCAAAGGCAACTACATTTCGGCAACCGGGTCATCGAAGTCAGAATGCTGTGAAACTCACCGAGGCAAAACGTTTCGCCGTTTGGGGAAGAAGTCTGATGTAGAACAAGTAGCAGAAGCATACATGCTCAAGAGGGATCCCCCGAAATTCAAAGGCAAATGAATTTCGGCAACCAGGACATCGAGGTCGGAATGCCAGGAAACTCACAGAGGTAAAGCGTTTCGTCGTTTGCGGACGAAGTCTAATGTAGAACAAGTAGAAGAAACATACATGCTGAAGAGGGAGCACCCGAAATTCAAAGGCAACTGCATTGGGGCAACCGGGGCATCAAAGTCGGAATGCTACGAAACTCACCGAGGCAAAACGTTTTGCCGTTTGGGGAAGAAGTCTGATGCAGAACAAATAGCTGAAGCATACATGCTCAAGAGGGATCACCCGAAATTCAAAGGCAACTAAATTTCGGCAACCGGGGCATCGAAGTCGGAATGTCGCGAACCTCATCAAGTCAAAGCATTTCGCCATTAGCGGAAGAAGTATGATGTACAACAAGTACCAGAAGCATATATGCTCTAGAGGGATCATCCGAAATTCATAGGCAACTGAATTTCGGCAACCAAGGCATCGAGGTCGGAATGCCAGGAAACTAACCGAGGCAAAGCGTTTCACCGTTTGCAGAAGAAGTCTGATGTAGAACAAGTAGCAGAAGCATACATGCTCAAAAGGGATCACCCGAAATTCAAAGGCAAATGCATTTCGGCAATCAGGGCATCGACGTCGGAATGCTGCGAAACTCACCGACGCAAAACGTTTAGCCGTTTGGGGAAGAAGTCTGATGTAGAACAAGTAGCAGAATCATAGATGCTTAAGAGGGATCACCCGAAATTCAAAGGAAACTGAATTTCGGCAACCGGGGCATCGAAGTCGGAATGCTGCGAAACTCACCGAGGTAAAACATTTCGCAGTTTGGGGAAGAAGTCTGATGTAGAACAAATAGCTGAAGCATACATGCTCAAGAGGGATCACCTGAAATTTAAAGGCAACTAAATTTCAGCAACCGGGGCATCGAAGTCGGAATGCCGCGAAACTCATCGAGTCAAAGCATTTCGCCATTAGCGGAAGAAGTATGATGTAGAACAAGTACCAGAAGCATACATGCTCTACAGGGATCACCCAAAATTCAAAGGCAACTGCATTTCGGCAACCACGACATCGAGGTCGGAATGCGAGGAAACTCACCGAGGCAAAGCGTTTCGCCGTTTACGGAAGAAGTCTGATGTAGAACAAGTAGCAGAAGCATACATGCTCAAGAGGGATCACCCGAAATTCAAAGGCAACTGCATTTCGGCAACCGGGGCATCGAAGGCGGAATGCTGCGAAACTCACTGAGGCAAACGTTTCGCCGTTTGGGGAAGAAGTCTGATGTAGAACAAGTAGCAGAAGCATACATGCTCAAGAGGGATCACCCGAAATTCAAAGGCAACTGAATTTCGGCAACCGGGGCATCGAAGTCGGAATGCCGCGAACCTCATCGAGTCAAAGCATTTCGCCATTTGGGGAAGATGTATGATGTAGAACAAGTACCAGAAGCATACATGCTGAAGAGGGATCCCCCGAAATTCAAAGGCAAATGAATTTCGGTAACCAGGGCATCGAGGTCGGAATGCCAAGAAACTCAAAGAGGCAACTGCATTTCGGCAACCGGGGCATCGAAGGCGGAATGCTGCGAAACTCACTGAGGCAAACGTTTCGCCGTTTGGGGAAGAAGTCTGATGTAGAACAAGTAGCAGAAGCATACATGCTTAAGAGGGATCACCCGAAATTCAAAGGAAACTGAATTTCGGCAACCGGGGCATCGAAGTCGGAATGCTGCGAAACTCACCGAGGTAAAACGTTTCGCAGTTTGGGGAAGAAGTCTGATGTAGAACAAAGAGCTGAAGCATACATGCTCAAGAGGGATCACCTGAAATTTAAAGGCAACTAAATTTCAGCAACCGGGGCATCGAGGTCGGAATGCCGCGAAACTCATCGAGTCAAAGCATTTCGCCATTAGCGGAAGAAGTATGATGTTGAACAAGTACCAGAAGCATACATGCTCAAGAGGGATCCCCCGAAATTCAAAGGCAAATGAATTTCGGCAACCAGGGCATCGAGGTCGGAATGCTAGGAAACTCACCAAGGCAACGCGTTTCGTCGTTTGCGGATGAAGTCTGATGTAGAACAATTAGCAGAAACATACATGCTCAAGAGGGATCACCCGAAATTTAAAGGCAACTGCATTTCGACAATCGGGGCATCGAAGTCGGAATGCTGCGAAACTCACCGAGGCAAAACGTTTCGCCGTTTGGGGAAGAAGTCTGATGTAGAACAAATAGCTGAAGCATACATGCTCAAGAGGGATCACCTGAAATTTAAAGGCAACTAAATTTCGGCAACCGGGGCATCGAAGTCGGAATGTCGCGAAACTCATCGAGTCAAAGCATTTCGCCATTAGCGGAAGAAGTATGATGTAGACGAAGTACCAGAAGCATACATGCTCTAGAGGGATCACCCGAAATTCAAAGGCAACTGAATTTCGGCAACCAAGGCATCGAGGTCGGAATGCGAGGAAACTCACCGAGGCAAAGCGTTTCGCCGTTTGCGGAAGAAGTCTGATGTAGAACAAGTAGCAGAAGCATACATGCTCAAGAGGGATCACCCGAAATTCAAAGGCAACTGAATTTCGGCAACCGGGCATCGAAGTCGGAATGCTGCGAAACTCACCGAGGCAAAACGTTTCGCCGTTTGGGGAAGAAGTCTGATGTAGAACAAGTAGCAGAAGCATACATGCTCAAGAGGGATCACCCGAAATTCAAAGGCAACTGCATTTCGGCAACCGGGGCATCGAAGTCGGAATGCTGTGAAACTCTCCGAGGCAAAACGTTTCGCCGTTTGGGGAAGAAGTCTGATGTAGAACAAGTAGCTGAAGCATACATGCTCAAGAGGGATCACCCGAAATTCAAAGGCAACTAAATTTCGGCAACCGAGGCATCGAAGTCGGAATGCTGCGAAACTCATCGAGTCAAAGCATTTCGCCATTAGCGGAAGAAGTATGATGTAGAACAAGTACCAGAAGCAGACATGCTCAAGAGGGATCCCCCGAAATTCAAAGGCAAATGAATTTCGGCAACCTGGGCATCGAGGTCGGAATGCGAGGAAACTCACCGAGGCAAAGCGTTTCGCCGTTTGCGGAAGAAGTCTGATGTAGAACAAGTAGCAGAAGCATACATGCTCAAGAGGGATCACCCAAAATTCAAAGGCAACTGCATTTCGGCAACCGGGGCATCGAAGTCGGAATGCTGGGAAACTCTCCGAGGCAAAACGTTTCGCCGTTTGGGGAAGAAGTCTGATGTAGAACAAATAGCAGAAGCATACATGCTCAAGAGGGATCACCCGAAATTCAAAGGCAACTGCATTTTGGCAAGCAGGGCCTCGATGTCGGAATGATGCAAAACTCACCGAGGCAAAACGTTTCGCCGTTTGGGGAAGAAGTCTGATGTAGAACAAGTAGCAGAAGCATACATGCTCAAGAGGGATCACCCGAAATTCAAAGGCAACAGAATTTCGGCAACCGGGGCATCGAAGTCGGAATGCTGCGAAACTCATCGAGGCAAAACGTTTCGCCGTTTGGGGAAGAAGTCTGATGTCGAACAAGTAGCTGAAGCATACATGCTCAAGAGGGATCACCCGAAATTCAAAGGCAACTAAATTTCGGCAACCGAGGCATCGAAGTCGGAATGCTGCGAAACTCATCGAGTCAAAGCATTTCGCCATTAGCGGAAGAAGTATGATGTAGAACAAGTACCAGAAGCAGACATGCTCAAGAGGGATCACCCAAAATTCAAAGGCAAATGAATTTCGGCAACCAGGTCATCGAGGTCGGAATGCCAGGAAACTCACAGAGGCAATGCGTTTCGTCGTTTGCGGACGAAGTCTGATGTAGAACAAGTAGCAGAACCATACATGCTCAAGAGGGATCACCCGAAATTCAAAGGCAGTGCATTTCGGCAACCGGGGCATCGAAGTCGGAATGTTGCGAAACTCACCGAGGCAAAACTTTTTGCCGTTTGGGGAAGAAGTCTGATGTAGAACAAATAGCTGAAGCATACATGCTCAAGAGGGATCACCCGAAATTCAAAGGCAACTGAATTTCGGCAACCGGGGCATCGAAGTCGGAATGCCGCGAAACTCATCGAGTCAAAGCATTTCGCCATTAGCGGAAGAAGTATGATGTAGAACAAGTACCAGAAGCATACATGCTCTAGAGGGATCACCCGAAATTCAAAGGCAACTGAATTTCGGCAACCAAGGCATCGAGATCGGAATGCGAGGAAACTCACCAAGGCAAAGTGTTTCGCCGTTTGCGGAAGAAGTCTGATGTAGAACAAGTAGCAGAAGCATACATGCTCAAGAGGGATCACCCGAAATTCAAAGGCAACTACATTTCGGCAACCGGGTCATCGAAGTCAGAATGCTATGAAACTCACCGAGGCAAAACGTTTCGCCATTTGGGGAAGAAGTCTGATGTAGAACAAGTAGCAGAAGCATACATGCTCAAGAGGGATCACCCGAAATTCAAAGGCAACTGCATTTCGGCAACCAGGGCATCGACGTCGGAATGCTGTGAAACTCACCGAGGCAAAACGTTTCGCCGTTTGGGGAAGAAGTCTGATGTAGAACAAGTAGCAGAAGCATACATGCTCAAGAGGGATCACCCGAAATTCAAAGGCAACTGAATTTCGGCAACCGGGGCATCGAAGTCGGAATGCTGCGAAACTCACCGAAGTAAAACATTTCGCCGTTTGGGGAAGAAGTCTGATGTAGAACAACTAGCTGAAGCATACATGCTCAAGAGGGATCACCCGAAATTCAAAGGTAACTAAATTTCGGGAACCGGGGCATCGAAGTCGGAATGCAGCGAAACTCATCGAGTCAAAGCATTTCGCCATTAGCGGAAGAAGTATGATGTAGAACAAGTACCATAAGCATACATGCTCAAGAGGGATCCCCCGAAATTAAAAGGCAAATGTATTTCGGCAACCAGGGCATCGAGGTCGGAATGCCAGGAAACTCACAGAGGCGAAGCGTTTCGTCATTTGCGGACGAAGTCTGATGTAGAACAAGTAGCAGAAACATACATGCTCAAGAGGGATCACCCGAAATTCAAAGGCAACTGCATTTCGGCAACCGGGGCATCGAAGTCGGAATGCTGCGAAACTCACCGAGGCAAAACGTTTCGCCGTTTGGGGAAGAAGTCTGATGTAGAACAACTAGCTGACGCTTACATGCTCAAGAGGGATCACCTGAAATTTAAAGGCAACTAAATTTCGGCAACCGGGGCATCGAAGTCGGAATGCCGCGAAACTCATCGAGTCAAAGCATTTCGCCATTTGGGGAAGAAGTATGATGTAGAACAAGTACCAGAAGCATACATGCTCAAGAGGGATCCCCCGAAATTCAAAGCCAAATGAATTTCGGCAAGCAGGGCATCGAGGTCGGAATGCTAGGAAACTCAAAGAGGCAAAGCGTTTCGTCGTTTGCGGACGAAGTCTGATGTAGAACAAGTAGCAGATTCATACATGCTCAAGAGGGATCACCCGAAATTCAAAGGCAACTGCATTTCGACAACCGGGGCAACGAAGTCGGAATGCTGCGAAACTCACCGAGGCAAAACGTTTCGCCGTTTGGGGAAGAAGTCTGATGTAGAACAAGTAGCTGAAGCATACATGCTCAAGAGGGATCACCCGAAACTCAAAGGCAACTAAATTTCGGCAATCGGGGCATCGAAGTCGGAATGCCGCGAAACTCATCGAGTCAAAGCATTTTGCCATTAGCGGAAGAAGTATGATGTAGAACAAGTACCAGAAGCATACATGCTCTAGAGGGATCACCCGAAATTCAAAGGCAACTGAATTTCGACAACCAAGGCATCGAGGTCGGAATGCCAGGAAACTCACCGAGGAAAAGCGTTTCGCCGTTTGCGGAAGAAGTCTGATGTAGAACAAGTAGCAGAAGCATACATGCTCAAGAGGGATCACCCGAAATTCAAAGGCAACTGCATTTAGGAAACCGGGGCATCGAAGTCGGAATGCTGCGAAACTCACCGAGGCAAAACGTTTCGCCGTTTGGGGAAGAAGTCTGATGTAGAACAAGTAGCTGAAGCATAAATGCTCAAGAGGGATCACCCGAAATTCAAAGGCAACTAAATTTCGGCAGCTAGGGCATCGAAGTCGGAATGCCGCGAAACTCATCGAGTCAAAGCATTTCGCCATTAGCGGAAGAAGTATGATGTAGAACAAGTACTAGAAGCATACATGCTCTAGAGGGATCACCCGAAATTCAAAGGCACTTTAATGTCGGCAACCAAGGCATCGAGGTCGGAATGCCAGGAAACTCACCGAGGCAAAGCGTTTCGCCGTTTGCGGAAGAAGTCTGATGTAGAACAAGTAGCAAAAGCATACATGCTCAAGAGGGATCACCCGAAATTCAAAGGCAACTGCATTTTGGCAACCCGGGCATCGAAGGCGTAATGCTGCGAAACTCACCGAGGCAAAACGTTTCACCGCTTGGGGAAGAAGTCTGATGTAGAACTAGTAGCAGAAGCATACATGCTCAAGAGGGATCATCCGAAATTCAAAGGCAACTGAATTTCGGCAACCGGGGCATCGAAGTCGGAATGCCGCGAAACTCATCGAGTCAAAGCATTTCGCCATTTGGGGAAGAAGTATGATGTAGAACAAGTACCAGAAGCATACATGCTCAAGAGGGATCCCCCGAAATTCAAAGGCAAATGAATTTCGGCAACCAGGGCATCGAGGTCGGAATGCCAGGAAACTCACAGAGGCAAAGCGTTTCGTCGTTTGCGGAAGAAGTCTGATGTAGAACAAGTAGCAGAAACATACATGCTCAAGACGGATCACCCGAAATTCAAAGGCAACTGCATTGCGGCAACCGGGGCATCGAAGTCCGAATGCTGCGAAACTCACTAAGGCAAAACGTTTCGCTGTTTGGGGAAGAAGTCTGATGTAGAACAAGTAGCTGAAGCATACATGCTGAAGAGGGATCACCCGAAATTCAAAGGCAACTCAATTTCGGCAACCGGGGAATCGAGGTCAGAATGCCGCGAAACTCATCAAGTCAAAGCATTTCGCCATTTACGGAAGAAGTATGATGTAGAACAAGTAGCAGAAGCAAACATTCTCAAGAGGGATCACCCGAAATTCAAAGGAAACTGCATTGTGGCAACAGAGGCATTGAAGTCAGAATGCCGCGAAACTCACCGAGGCAAAACGTTTCGCAGTTTGCGGAAGAAGTCTGATGTAGAACAAGTAGCAGAAGCATACATGCTCAAGAGGGATCACCCGAAATTCAAAGGCAACTGCATTTCTGCAACCGTGGCATCGAGCTCGGAATGCCGCGAAACTCACCGAGGCAAAGCGTTTCGCCGTTTGCGGAAGAAGTCTGATGTAGAACAAGTACCAGAAGCAAACATTCTCAAGAGGGATCACCCGAAATTCAAAGGCAACTGGATTTACTGGGGCATGGAAGGAAGTCAGAATGCTACGAAACTCACCGAGGCAAAAGGTTTCACCGTTTGCGGAAGAAGTCTGATGTAGAACAAGTAGCAGAAGCATACATGCTCAAGAGGGATCACCCGAAATTCAAAGGCAACTGCATTTCGGAAACCGGGGCATCGAAGACGGAATGCCGCGAAACTCACCGAGGCAAAGCGTTTCGCGGTTTGCGGAAGAAGTCTGACGTAGAACAAGTAGCAGAAGCATACATGCTCAAGAGGGATCACCCGAAATTCAAAGGCAACTGCATTTCAGCAACCGGGGAATCGAGGTCAGAATGCCGCGAAACTCATCGAGTCAAAGCATTTCGCCATTTGCGGAAGAAGTATGATGTAGAACAAGTAGCAGAAGCAAACATTCTCAAGAGGGATCAACCGAAAGTCAAAGGCAACTAGGGCATCGAGGTCGGAATGCCGCGAAACTAACCGAGGCAAAGCCTTTCACCTTTTGTGGAAGAAGTCTGATGTAGAAAAAGTAGCAGAAGCATACATGCTCAAGAGGGATCACCCGAAATTCAAAGGCAACTGCATTTCGGCAACCGGGGCATCGAAGGCGGAATGCGGCGAAACTCACCGAGACAAAACGTTTCACCGTTTGGGAAGAAGTCTGATGTAGAACAAGTAGCAGAAGCATACATGCTCAAGAGGGATCACCCGAAATTCAAAGGCAACTGAATTTCGGCAACCGGGGAATCGAGGTCAATGCCGCGAAACTCACCGAGTCAAAGCGTTTCGCCATTTGCGGAAGAAGTATGATGTAGAACAAGTAGCAGAAGCATACATGCTCAAGAGGGATCACCCGAAATTCAAAGGCAACTGCATTTCGCAACCGGGGCATCGAAGTCGGAATGCCGCGAAACTCATCGAGTCAAAGCGTTTCGCCATTTGCGGAAGAAGTCTGATGTAGAACAAGTAGCAGAAGCATACATGCTCAAGAGGGATCACCCGAAATTCAAAGGCAACTGCATTTCGGCAACCGGGGCATCGAAGTCGCAATGCCGCGAAACTCACCGAGTCAAAGCGTTTCGCGTTTGCGGAAGAAGTCTGATGTAGAACAAGTAGCAGAAGCATACATGCTCAAGAGGGATCACCCGAAATTCAAAGGCAACTGAATTTCGGCAACCGGGGCATCGAAGTCGGAATGCCGCGAAACTCACCGAGGCAAAGCATTTCGCCATTTGCGGAAGAAGTATGATGTAGAACAAGTAGCAGAAGCATACATGCTCAAGAGGGATCACCCGAAATTCAAAGGCAACTGAATTTCGGCAACCGGGGCATCGAAGGTCGGAATGCCGCGAAACTCACCGAGGCAAAGCGTTTCGCCTTTGCGGAAGAAGTCTGATGTAGAACAAGTAGCAGAAGCATACATGCTCAAGAGGGATCACCCGAAATTCAAAGGCAACTGAATTTCAGCAACCGGGGCATCGAAGTCGGAATGCCGCGAAACTCACCGAGGCAAAGCATTTCGCCGTTTGCGGAAGAAGTCTGATGTAGAACAAGTAGCAGAAGCATACATGCTCAAGAGGGATCACCCGAAATTCAAAGGCAACTGCATTTCTGCAACCGGGGCATCGAAGTCGGAATGCCGCGAAACTCACCGAGGCAAAGCGTTTCGCCGTTTGCGGAAGAAGTCTGATGTAGAACAAGTAGCAGAAGCATACATGCTCAAGAGGGATCACCCGAAATTCAAAGGCAACTGCATTTCGCAACCGGGGCATCGAAGTCGGAATGCCGCGAAACTCACCGAGGCAAAAGCGTTTCGCCGTTTGCGGAAGAAGTCTGATGTAGAACAAGTAGCAGAAGCATACATGCTCAAGAGGGATCACCCGAAATTCAAAGGCAACTGAATTTCGGCAACCGGGGCATCGAGGTCGGAATGCCGCGAAACTCATCGAGTCAAAGCGTTTCGCCCTTTGCGGAAGAAGTTTGATGTAGAACAAGTAGCAGAAGCATACATGCTCAAGAGGGATCACCCGAAATTCAAAGGCAACTGAATTTCGGCAACCGGGGCATCGAAGTCGGAATGCAGCGAAACTCACCGAGGCAAAGCGTTTCGCCGTTTGCGGAAGAAGTCTGATGTAGAACAAGTAGCAGAAGCATACATGCTCAAGAGGGATCACCCGAAATTCAAAGGCAACTGCATTTCGGCAACCGGGGCATCGAAGGTCGGAATGCCGCGAAACTCACGAGTCAAAGCATTTCGCCATTTGCGGAAGAAGTCTGATGTAGAACAAGTAGCAGAAGCAAACATTCTCAAGAGGGATCACCCGAAATTCAAAGGCAACTGCATTTCGGCAACCGGGGCATCGAAGTCGGAATGCCGCGAAACTCACCGAGGCAAAGCGTTTCGCGTTTGCGGAAGAAGTCTGATGTAGAACAAGTAGCAGAAGCATACATGCTCAAGAGGGATCACCCGAAATTCAAAGGCAACTGCAATTTCTGCAACCGGGGCATCGAAGTCGCAATGCCGCGAAACTCACCGAGGCAAAGCGTTTCGCTTTGCGGAAGAAGTCTGACGTAGAACAAGTAGCAGAAGCATACATGCTCAAGAGGGATCACCCGAAATTCAAAGGCAACTGCATTTCGACAACCGGGGAATCGAGGTCGGAATGCCGCGAAAACTCACCGAGTCAAAGCATTTCGCCATTTGCGGAAGAAGTCTGATGTAGAACAAGTAGCAGAAGCATACATGCTCAAGAGGGATCACCCGAAATTCAAAGGCAACTGCATTTCGGCAACCGGGGCATTGAAGTCGGAATGCCGCGAAACTCACCGAGGCAAAGCGTTTCGCCGTTTGCGGAAGAAGTCTGATGTAGAACAAGTAGCAGAAGCATACATGCTCAAGAGGGATCACCCGAAATTCAAAGGCAACTGCATTTCTGCAACCGGGGCATCGAAGTCGCAATGCCGCGAAACTCACCGAGGCAAAGCGTTTCGCGTTTGCGGAAGAAGTCTGATGTAGAACAAGTAGCAGAAGCATACATGCTCAAGAGGGATCACCCGAAATTCAAAGGCAACTGCATTTCGGCAACCGGGGCAATCGAGGGAATGCCGCGAAACTCATCGAGTCAAAGCATTTCGCCATTTGCGGAAGAAGTATGATGTAGAACAAGTAGCAGAAGCAACATGCTCAAGAGGGATCACCCGAAATTCAAAGGCAACTGCATTTCGGCAACCGGGGCATCGAAGTCGGAATGCCGCGAAACTCACCGAGGCAAAGCGTTTCGCGTTTGCGGAAGAAGTCTGATGTAGAACAAGTAGCAGAAGCATACATGCTCAAGAGGGATCACCCGAAATTCAAAGGCAACTGCATTTCTGCAACCGGGGCATCGAAGTCGGAATGCCGCGAAACTCACCGAGGCAAAGCGTTTCGCGTTTGCGGAAGAAGTCTGATGTAGAACAAGTAGCAGAAGCATACATGCTCAAGAGGGATCACCCGAAATTCAAAGGCAACTGCATTTCGACAACCGGGGCATCGAGGTCGGAATGCCGCGAAACTCACCGAGTCAAAGCATTTCGCCATTTGCGGAAGAAGTATGATGTAGAACAAGTAGCAGAAGCATACATGCTCAAGAGGGATCACCCGAAATTCAAAGGCAACTGCATTTCGGCAACCGGGGCATCGAAGTCGGAATGCCGCGAAACTCACCGAGGCAAAGCGTTTCGCCGTTTGCGGAAGAAGTCTGATGTAGAACAAGTAGCAGAAGCATACATGCTCAAGAGGGATCACCCGAAATTCAAAGGCAACTGAATTTCGGCAACCGGGGCATCGAAGGTCGGAATGCCGCGAAACTCACCGAGGCAAAGCGTTTCGCCGTTTGCGGAAGAAGTCTGATGTAGAACAAGTAGCAGAAGCATACATGCTCAAGAGGGATCACCCGAAATTCAAAGGCAACTGAATTTCGGCAACCGGGGCATCGAAGGTCGGAATGCCGCGAAACTCACCGAGGCAAAGCGTTTCGCCATTTGCGGAAAAGTCTGATGTAGAACAAGTAGCAGAAGCATACATGCTCAAGAGGGATCACCCGAAATTCAAAGGCAACTGCATTTCTGCAACCGGGGCATCGAAGTCGGAATGCCGCGAAACTCACCGAGGCAAAGCGTTTCGCCGTTTGCGGAAGAAGTCTGATGTAGAACAAGTAGCAGAAGCATACATGCTCAAGAGGGATCACCCGAAATTCAAAGGCAACTGAATTTCGGCAACCGGGGCATCGAAGTCGGAATGCCGCGAAACTCACCGAGTCAAAGCGTTTCGCCGTTTGCGGAAGAAAGTCTGATGTAGAACAAGTAGCAGAAGCATACATGCTCAAGAGGGATCACCCGAAATTCAAAGGCAACTGAATTTCGCAACCGGGGCATCGAAGGTCGGAATGCCGCGAAACTCACCGAGGCAAAGGCGTTTCGCCGTTTGCGGAAGAAGTCTGATGTAGAACAAGTAGCAGAAGCATACATGCTCAAGAGGGATCACCCGAAATTCAAAGGCAACTGCATTTCTGCAACCGGGGCATCGAAGTCGGAATGCCGCGAAACTCACCGAGCAAAGCGTTTCGCCATTTGCGGAAGAAGTCTGATGTAGAACAAGTAGCAGAAGCATACATGCTCAAGAGGGATCACCCGAAATTCAAAGGCAACTGAATTTCGGCAACCGGGGCATCGAAGTCGGAATGCCGCGAAACTCACCGAGGCAAAGCGTTTCGCCGTTTGCGGAAGAAGTCTGATGTAGAACAAGTAGCAGAAGCATACATGCTCAAGAGGGATCACCCGAAATTCAAAGGCAACTGAATTTCAGCAACCGGGGCATCGAAGTCGGAATGCCGCGAAACTCACCGAGGCAAAGCGTTTCGCCGTTTGCGGAAGAAGTCTGATGTAGAACAAGTAGCAGAAGCATACATGCTCAAGAGGGATCACCCGAAATTCAAAGGCAACTGCATTTCGGCAACCGGGGCATCGAGTCGGAATGCCGCGAAACTCACCGAGGCAAAGCGTTTCGCGGAAGAAGTCTGATGTAGAACAAGTAGCAGAAGCATACATGCTCAAGAGGGATCACCCGAAATTCAAAGGCAACTGAATTTCGGCAACCGGGGCATCGAGTCGGAATGCCGCGAAACTCACCGAGTCAAAGCATTTCGCCGTTTGCGGAAGAAGTCTGATGTAGAACAAGTAGCAGAAGCATACATGCTCAAGAGGGATCACCCGAAATTCAAAGGCAACTGCATTTCGGCAACCGGGGCATCGAAGTCGGAATGCCGCGAAACTCACCGAGGCAAAGCGTTTCGCCGTTTGCGGAAGAAGTCTGATGTAGAACAAGTAGCAGAAGCATACATGCTCAAGAGGGATCACCCGAAATTCAAAGGCAACTGAATTTCGGCAACCGGGGCATCGAAGTCGGAATGCCGCGAAACTCACCGAGGCAAAGCGTTTTCGCCGTTTGCGGAAGAAGTCTGATGTAGAACAAGTAGCAGAAGCATACATGCTCAAGAGGGATCACCCGAAATTCAAAGGCAACTGCATTTCGGCAACCGGGGCATCGAAGTCGGAATGCCGCGAAACTCACCGAGTCAAAGCGTTTCGCCGTTTGCGGAAGAAGTCTGATGTAGAACAAGTAGCAGAAGCATACATGCTCAAGAGGGATCACCCGAAATTCAAAGGCAACTGCATTTCGGCAACCGGGGCATCGAAGTCGGAATGCCGCGAAACTCACCGAGTCAAAAGCGTTTCGCCGTTTGCGGAAGAAGTCTGATGTAGAACAAGTAGCAGAAGCATACATGCTCAAGAGGGATCACCCGAAATTCAAAGGCAACTCAATTTCGGCAACCGGGGCATCGAAGTCGGAATGCCGCGAAACTCACCGAGGCAAAGCGTTTCGCGGTTTGCGGAAGAAGTCTGATGTAGAACAAGTAGCAGAAGCATACATGCTCAAGAGGGATCACCCGAAATTCAAAGGCAACTGAATTTCGGCAACAGGGGCAATCGAAAAATGCCGCGAAACTCATCGAGGCAAAGCGTTTCGCCGTTTGCGGAAGAAGTCTGATGTAGAACAAGTAGCAGAAGCATACATGCTCAAGAGACGGATCACCCTAAATTCAAAGGCAACTGCATTTCGGCAACCGGGGCATCGAAGTCGAAACGCCGCGAAACTCACCGAGGCAAAGCGTTTCTCCGTTTGAGGAAGAAGTCTGATATCAACAAGTAGCAGAAGCATACATGCTCAAGAGGGATCACCCGAAATTCAAAGGCAACTGAATTTCGGCAACCGGGGCATCGAAGTCGGAATGCCGCGAAACTCACCGAGGCAAAGTGTTTCGCCGTTGGCGGAAGAAGTCTGATGTAGAACAAGTAGCAGAAGCTTACATGCTCAAGAGGGATCACCCGAAATTCAAAGGCAACTGCATTTCGGCAACCGAGGCATCGAAGTCGGAATGCCACGAAACTCACCGAGGGAAAGCGTTTCGCCGTTTGCGGAAGAAGTCTGATGTACAACAAGTAGCAGAAGCGTACATGCTCAAGAGGGATCACCCTAAATTCAAAGGCAATTGAATTTCGGCAACCGGGGCATCGAAGTCGGAATGCCGCGAAACTCACCGAGGCAAAGCGTTTCGCCGTTTGCGGAAGAAGTCTGATGTAGAACAAGTAGCAGAAGCATACATGCTCAAGAGGGATCCCCGAAATTCAAAGGCAACTTAATTTCGGCAACCTGGGCATCGAAGGCGGAATGCCGCGAAACTCACCGTGGCAAAGCGTTTCGCCTATTACGGAAGAAGTCTGATGTAGAACAAGTAGCAGAAGAATACATGCTCAAGAGGGATGACCCGAAATTCAAAGGCAACTAAATTTCGGCAACAGGGGCATCTAATTCGAAATGCCGCGAAACTCATCGAGGCAAACCAATTCGCCGTTTGCGGAAGAAATCTGATGTAGAACAAGTAGCAGAAGAATACATGCTCGAGACGGATCACCCTAAATTCAAAGGCAACTGCATTTCGGCAACCGGGGCATCGAAGGCGAAACGCCGCGAAACTCACCGAGGCAAAGCGTTTCTCCGTTTGAGGAAGAATTCTGATATCAACAAGTAGCAGAAGCATACATGCTCAAGAGGGATCACCCGAAATTCAAAGGCAACTGAATTTCGGCAACCGAGGCATCGAAGTCGGAATGCCACGAAACTCACCGAGGGAAAGCGTTTCGCCGTTTGCGGAAGAAGTCTGATGTACAACAAGTAGCAGAAGCGTACATGCTCAAGAGGGATCACCCTAAATTCAAAGGCAATTGAATTTCGGCAACCGGGGCATCGAAGTCGGAATGCCGCGAAACTCACCTAGGCAAAGCGTTTCGCCGTTTGCGGAAGAAGTCTGATGTAGAACAAGTAGTAGAAGCATACATGCTCAACAGGGATCATCCGAAATTCAAAGGCAACTAAATTTCGGCAACCGGGGCATCGAAGGTGGAATGCCGCGAAACTCACCGAGTCAAAGCGTTTCGCCGTTTGCGGAAGAAGTCTGATGTAGAACAAGTAGCAGAAGAATACATGCTCAAGAGGGATCACCCGAAATTCAAAGGCAACTGAATTTCGGCAACCGGGGCATCGAATGCGGAATGCCGCGAAACTCACCGAGGTAAAACGTTTCTCCTATTGCGGTAGAAGTCTGATGTAGAACAAGTAGCAGAAGCATACATGCTCAAGAGGGATCACCCGAAATTCAAAGGCAATAGCATTTCGGCAACCGGGGCATCGAAGTGGGAATGCCGCGAAACTCACCGAGGCAAAGCGTTTCGCCGTTTGCGGAAGAAGTCTGATGTAAAACAAGTAGCAGAAGCATACATGCTCAATAGGGAGGACCTGAAATTCAAAGGCAACTGAATTTCGACAACCGGGGCATCTAAGTTTAAATGCCGCGAAACTCACCGAGGCAAAGCGTTTCGCCGTTTGCGGAACAAGTCTGATGTAGAACAAGTAGCAGAATCACACATGCTCAAGAGGGATCACCCGAAATTGAAAGCCAGCAGCATTTCGGCAACCGGGGCATCGAATGCGGAATGCCGCGAAACTCACCGAGTCAAAGCGTTTTGCCGTTTGCGGAAGATGTCTGATGTAGAACATGTAGCAGAAGCATACATGCTCAAGAGGGATCACCCCAAATTCAAAGGCAACTGAATTTCGGCAACCGACGCATCGAAGTCGGAATGCCGCAAAACTCACCCAGGCAAAGCGTTTCGCCTATTGCGGAAGAAGTATGGTGTAGAACAAGTAGCAGAAGCATACATGCTCAATAGGGATCACCCGAAATTGAAAGGCAACTGAATTTTGTCAACCGGGGCATCGATGTCGGAATGCCGCGAAACTCACCGAGGGAAAGTGTTTCACAGTTTGCGGAAGATGTCTGATTTAGCACAAGTAGCAGAAGCATACATGCTCAAGAGGGATCACCCGAAATTGAAAGGCAACTGCATTTCGGCAACCGGTGCATCGAAGTCGGAAAGCCGCGAAACTCACCGTGGCAAATTGTTTCGCCGTTTGTGGAAGAACTCTGATGTAGAATAAGTAGCAGAAGCATACATGCTCAAGAGGGATCACCCGAAATTCAAAGGCAACAGCATTTCGGCAACCGGGGCATCGAAGTCGGAATGCCGCGAAACTCACCGAGTCAAAGCGTTTCGCCATTTGCGGAAGATGTCTGATGTAGAACAAGTAGTAGAAGCATACATGCTGAAGAGGGATCACCCGAAATACAAAGGCAAAATGAATTTCGACAACCGGGGCATCGAAGTCGGAATGCCGTGAAACTCACCGAGTCAAAGCGTTTTGCCGTTTGCGGAAGAAGTCTGATGTAGAACAAGTAGCAGAAGCATACATGCTCAAGAGGGATCACCCGAAATTCAAAGGCAACAATTTCGGCAACCGGGGCATCGAAGTCGGAATGCGGCGAAAATCACCGAGTCAAAGCGTTTCGCCGTTTGCGGAAGAAGTCTGATGTAGAACAAGTAGCAGAAGCATACATGCTCAAGAGGGATCACCCGAAATTCAAAGGCAACTTAATTTCGGCAACCTGGGCATCGAAGGCGGAATGCCGCGAAACTCACCGTGGCAAAGCGTTTCGCCTATTACGGAAGAAGTCTGATGTAGAACAAGTAGCAGAAGAATACATGCTCAAGAGGGATGACCCGAAATTCAAAGGCAACTAAATTTCGGCAACAGGGGCATCTAATTCGAAATGCCGCGAAACTCATCGAGGCAAACCAATTCGCCGTTTGCGGAAGAAATCTAATGTAGAACAAGTAGCAGAAGAATACATGCTCGAGACGGATCACCCTAAATTCAAAGGCAACTGCATTTCGGCAACCGGGGCATCGAAGGCGAAACGCCGCGAAACTCACCGAGGCAAAGCGTTTCTCCGTTTGAGGAAGAAGTCTGATATCAACAAGTAGCAGAAGCATACATGCTCAAGAGGGATCACCCGAAATTCAAAGGCAACTGAATTTCGGCAACCGGGGCATCGAAGTCGGAATACCGCGAAACTCACCGAGTCAAAGTGTTTCGCCGTTGGCGGAAGAAGTCTGATGTAGAACAAGTAGCAGAAGCTTACATGCTAAAGAGGGATCACCCGAAATACAAAGGCAACTGAATTTCGGCAACCGAGGCATCGAAGTCGGAATGCCACGAAACTCACCGAGGGAAAGCGTTTCGCCGTTTGCGGAAGAAGTCTGATGTACAACAAGTAGCAGAAGCGTACATGCTCAAGAGGGATCACCCTAAATTCAAAGGCAATTGAATTTCGGCAACCGGGGCATCGAAGTCGGAATGCCGCGAAACTCACCGAGGCAAAGCGTTTCACCGTTTGCGGAAGAAGTCTGATGTAGAACAAGTAGCAGAAGCATACATGCTCAACAGGGATCATCCGAAATTCAAAGGCAACTAAATTTCGGCAACCGGGGCATCGAAGGTGGAATGCCGTGAAACTCACCGAGTCAAAGCGTTTCGCCGTTTGCGGAAGAAGTCTGATGTAGAACAAGTAGCAGAAGAATACATGCTCAAGAGGGATCACCCGAAATTCAAAGGCAACTGAATTTCGGCAACCGGGGCATCGAATGCGGAATGCCGCGAAACTCACCGAGGTAAAACGTTTCTCCTATTGCGGTAGAAGTCTGATGTAGAACAAGTAGCAGAAGCATACATGCTCAAGAGGGATCACCCGAAATTCAAAGGCAATAGCATTTCGGCAACCGGGGCATCGAAGTGGGAATGCCGCGAAACTCACCGAGGCAAAGCGTTTCGCCGTTTGCGGAAGAAGTCTGATGTAAAACAAGTAGCAGAAGCATACATGCTCAAGAGTGAGGACCTGAAATTCAAAGGCAACTGAATTTCGACAACCGGGGCATCTAAGTTTAAATGCCGCGAAACTCACCGAGGCAAAGCATTTCGCCGTTTGCGGAAGAAATCTGATGTAGAACAAGTAGCAGAAGCATACATGCTCAAGAGGGATCACCCGAAATTCAAAGGCAACTGAATTTCGACAACCGGGGCATCGAAGTCGGAATGCCACGAAACTCACTGAGGCAAAGCGTTTCACCGTTTGCGGAAGAAGTTTGATGTAGAACAAGTAGCAGGAGCATACATGCTCCAGAGGGATCACCCGAAATTCAAAGGCAACAGCATTTCGGCAACCATGGCATCGAAGTCGGAATGCCGCGAAACTCACCGAGGCAAAGCGTTTCGCCGTTTGCGAAAGAACTCTGAAGTAGAACAAGTAGCAGAAGCATACATGCTGAAGAGGGATCACCCGAAATTCAAAGGCAACTGAATTTCGGCAACTAGGGCATCGAAGTCGGAATGCCGCGAAACTCACCGAGGCAAAGCGTTTCGCCGTTTGTGGAAGAACTTTGATGTAGAACAAGTAGCAGAAGCATACATGCTCAAGAGGGATCACCCGAAATTCAAAGGCAACTAAATTTCGGCAACCAGGGCATCGAAGGCGGAATGCCGCGAAACTCACCGAGTCAAATCGTTTCACCGTTTGCGGAAGAAGTCTGATGTAGAACAAGTAGCAAAAGAATACATGCTCAAGAGGGATCACCCGAATTTCAAAGGCAACTGAATTTCGACAACCGGGGCATCGAAGTCGGAATGCCGCGAAACTCACCGAGGCAAAGCATTTCGCCATTTGCGGAAGAAGTCTGATGAAGAACAAGTAGCAGAAGCATACATGCTGAAGAGGGATCACCCGAAATTCAAAGGCAACAGCATTTCGGCAACCGGGGCATCGAAGTTGGAATGCCGCGAAACTCACCGAGTCAAAGCGTTTGGCCGTTTGCGGAAGATGTCTGATGTAGAACAAGTAGCAGAAGCTTACATGCTCAAGAGGGATCACCCGAAATACAAAGGCAACTGAATTTCGGCAACCGGGGCATCGAAGTCGGAATGCCGCGAAACTCACCGAGGCAAAGCATTTCGCCGTTTGCGGAAGAAGTCTGATGTAGAACAAGTAGCAGAAGCATACATGCTCAAGAGGGATCACCCGAAATTCAAAGGCAACTGAATTTCGGCAACCGGGACCTCGAAGTCGGAATGCCGCGAAACTCACCGAATCAAAGCGTTTCGCCTTTTGCGGAAGAAGTCTGATTGCTGAATCCTGTCGTCAATTATGGGGTCGTGATACTTTTTGATGATCCTATCTTTCTCCTTCATCACCTTCTCATGACCATCTAGGTCAAGCCATGTCAAGAATGACAAAAAATCTGAGACACAAAATGAAAATAAATGACTGAGGATAGTGAAGAGTGCATCCACATGTTGCTCCTCTTCAAAACCAGGTCCACCTCTCCATTCCCACTCCAAAATATCTTTTGTTGAACATCAGCTTCCTAATAACATTTGCACAATAATGCTGTGATGTGAATCGCAAATTCACTATGCCATCTTGATCAGATTCCTGACATTGTTTATAAACAAGACGAACAAGGTTATCACCTTCTTCAATTCTTTTTTTGTGAAGCCATTGATGCCTCGTAGGAGAAAGCACTTGTGTTGCCATGACTGACTTCATTTTCTTCCACTGATCTCCAAATGGTGATACAACTGTTGCTAGGTACCCATTTGATGCGAGATAAGAGGATATGGTTTCGGGTCTAGATGAAAATACATCATCTTGTTCTTTCAAGAATTCACAAGCAATATTAGGACAAGTGACAGGAATCACATGGATGTTTCCTAGACGGATACAAGCTATTTCAGTGTTCATTTCTTTCATGAGATTGTGTATCCATTGGTACACTGGCTTGTTTCGGAGCATTGTCGGGAGGCATCCAACAAGAGGCCATGGTCTTGGACCAGGAGGCAGTGAGTATTGCTTGACATTCTTGTGGGATTGGATAAAGGAAAATAAGGTGATTGCTAAGACGAGAAAAAGAATTGGGAAGCTCAATAAGATTGTGAATGAGCTAGTGGATGGAAAATAGTCCATGATGAAACAAGTGTACTTGTTTTCTTCACAGTATGGTGCTGTTATTGTGGCTTTATAAATATATAAAATTTTGGATAATCTCCATTAGAGACCCTATATATGTGTGTGTGTGTCATGATCTATATCTTATATAAATAGCGTAATAAATGTAAATGTTTGAGAGAAAAAAAAAACTTGGATTCTGCTTATTTCCAATATGCCTTTCAATTGTAAGAAAAAAATCAATTATTTATTTATTTAATATAGTTTGAATAGAAAAAATATTGACCTTAATAGTGGAAAGAATTAAATTGTTATTAATGTGCATATCTTTCCCTATCTACCTTGATATGTTTCCGGATTTGTTTTATTTTTCCTTATTAGTGTGTTAAAGGTAATCTTCGTATTTTATGTAAATCATGTAGGTTGTATTTTATTGGTATATAGAATAAAAAAGATAAATACTAAAAACATATTTGGTTGAAAAAACATAGATATAGAAATAAATATATCTCAGATAGAGACATAAAAATATAACTATCTCTGAAATATTTTGGAGTAAATTTTTATCCCTTTAAAACAAGAAGTGCAGAAGAACATGTCCTTTGTATCATAACTATCTTTGTTTTTTCTGTTCTAAAATACTAACCAAACTCTACTCTATTATGCATAAATGAGGACATACATACAGACAGACAAACAAACAGACACAAATACATACATAAATACATACATGTATGTATGTATGTATGTATAAAAGGTGTGGTTCATGAATTATTGAGACTGTAAAACAATCTAATTTTTTTAAAAAAATCTCATTCTTTCTCATTTTATTAACTGGGATCTAGACTAAATAATTTATTGCAATTAGCTTTTTTTGGTGTGGTTTCGGTGTCAAAAAAATTGAAATTAAATTGATGAGAAATTATGCTAAATATAATTTGGTTTAATTGATTTAAAAAATTTAAATGTACGGACCAAATTTTACAATAAGGCAAAAATCTAGGCTTTTTATTTTTTAAAAATGTGCATGAGGCATCTTTTTAAGCATCTTTATCTTTAGGATTTTTTTTTTTGTTTTCATTTTTGGTCCCTTGGGTTTGAGACTTTTATGTTTCGGTCCAAAGCTTCATTATGTTCCCATTTTAATCCGTCAGGTTGATAGATGAGTGAGAGTTGCTGAAAAATAATGAAAAAGAAAAAAAGTAGACAGTTTGCTAGATTCCATGAATTAAAAAAAAAGTCAAATTTAGTATCAATGTGTTCCTCTTGATGATAATAATATCATTAAGATATTTTTTAGCTTTTATATTATTGAAAAAATAGATCAAGGTTGAGAAAGATTTTTTTTTTTTTCAGATTAATCTTGTGTTTTTTAACCTATTTAAAGGTGTTTTTTATTGAAAAAATATCTTGTCGCACGTCAAATCCGCGCGACATCAGCTGGCGATTTTTTCTCGTTATGCGTTGTGTCACACCCGACATCGCAGCAGCCCTAAAAAATAGTTCTCGATTATGGAAAAAGAACAGATTTCTGGCATCTTGTTCTTTTAGGGGAACAGGTCTTGTTTAAGGAGTCGCCACCTAGTATTATAGTCACTAGGAACCCTAACTGGTCAACAGAGATTCTATGGTACGGGACTGGTTACGTAAAAGGGAAGATATTATCACCCCTTAAACATTCTGCCTAAGGCAGATTGCATTGCTGGTTTTGCCTTAAATTTTCTAAACATTTATTCGCTTATGCTATGATGATCTGTTTATAATATTCCTGACTCTGGCGCTAGTGAATATTCGATCCAGAATAATTTCAACTCTGACGTTGGTAAAAATTCCAACCCCGAATAATCCCAACTCTGGTGTTGGTAAAAATTCCACCACGAATAATTCCAACTCTAGCGTTGGTAAAAATTCCAACACCGAATAATCCCAACTCTGGCGTTGGTAAAAATTCCACCACGAATAATTTCAACTCTGGTGTTGGTAAAAATTTGTAGCTACAAAAAATTCTAACCTTAAACAATCCCAACTCTGGCGTTGGTAAAAATTCCACCACGAATAATTCCAACTCTAGCGTTGGTAAAAATTCGTGGCTACAAAAAAAAATCAGTATATATTTTTTTTTTTTATTCTTGATCCTGATATCTATGAATAAATTGACAAAAATAAATTTTTTCTAAGACATGCAAAATTTTTATTTCTATACTTTCAATTTTTTTTTTAATTTTTTAATTTTTTTGTTTTAGGGCAGGGTCTGATCCAGCCTACATGGCTGGGTAGACCCAAATCCCGGTTGGGCAGCAAGTGAATTATAATTCACTTGCTACTGTAGCAAGTGAATTATAATGCAGGAGGGGAGAGACGAGAGAAGACTTACCTGCTGCAGCAAGGCGTAGCCGGAGACGATGGCGCACTGCGCTGGACGAACGGCGCTGCCACCTCTTGTTCTTCCTCTCTTCTTCCTTCTCTTTCTCCTTTTCTTCCCCGGTTCGTCCCTGTATTTCTCTCCCGGAGTGCCCTGTTTCTGGTGTAGTGGCTGCTGAAGATGGAGCTCTGAAGCTGCTGCTTCTAGAGGACACGAAAACAGTGGTGACGCTGGTGGTGACTCTTGTCTACTGCTTTCCTTGGTCTTTCTTCTGTGTTTCCTCTGCTCTCCCTTTCTCCGTGGCCTCCTCTGCTTTTCTTCGGTTTTTGGTTACTGTCCTCTCCCCACTGTTTTTCTTTCGCTCTGTTTCCGGTCACCCCTGTCTTTCTCTTCCCTTTTTCCCCTGGTTCTGTTTCTCCCCTGGTTTTGTTATTGATTTTTTTTCTCTCTTTTCTTCTGTTCGTTCGTCTCCTCTGTCTCTTTTGAAGAAACCAGAGGCCACGAACGTGCGCTCATTTTCTTTCTCTCTTTCTTTTTTTCTCTCCAGCCGGTTTTTTCTGGTTTTATCCTCCCTTAGAATGCCATCCGGTCGATCACGCTCTCTGTTTTAATGTAGGAGTAAAGGCAGCAGTTTTCTTTTTTTTGGGTGAAGAAGATGAACAGCGTTGATGTTATTTTGCTTTTGGTCCTTGATGTTTTGAAAGTGTTGTAATCAAGCCCTTGGATAAACTTTAATTGGACCCCTGCATTTCAGTGAATTTTACAAAATAATCCCTGGATTTTAATTTCTTGCAAATTGTACCCCAATTAACCCCAAACTCTGGTATTTCTTCAATTAAGTCCTTGATTTCATTAATTAAATTAATTCCAAGCTCAATTAAGTTCAAAAACTTGTCAATTCTCCAATTAAACCCTTGATTTGATTAATTAAATTAAATCCAAAGTTTAATTAAACCTCAAAACTTCCAATCATGTTGCTCTTAATCCAAATTTTAATTCATTTTCATTTATTTTATTTTTACTTGTTTTTCATCATTTTTTCAGTAAATAAAATAATTCAAATAAAAGGGTAAAAAATTAGGTTATGACACGTTGTATTGCTTTGATTGGTTCGTTGGAGTCACCACCTAGTAATTTATTTAAGGCTATTAAGAAACCGAATGTACTAGTCTTGTCAGAGATTCACGGGTAAGGGACTGGTTGTGGTTAAGGAAGGTATTAGCACCCCTAACACACTCTACTTGAGGTAAGTTGCTTCGTGATTTTGACATGTTAAAGAAGTTATAAAATTTTATCTTTTCATCGGATATTAGAAATATAACTTACGTATAAGTTAATAATTCTTGACCGTGATGCAATCAAAATATTAAATTCTTCTTTAATTTTTGTAATTTTATCATAAATAAAAACATCCATAAAAAAAAAAAAAAAAAAAACATACAAACACACACATACACTTTCACTATATTTTTTCTTTTCTTTTTTTTTTTCCTTTTTCTTTTTTGCTTCCATATTTTCAAAATACAAATTACAAAAACTCAAAACTAAACAAATATTACATTAACCAAAAATCACATTAAACAAATTCTAAAATTACAAAGCAGCCATTCAAAAATCCATAACAGTGCTGGGACCAGTTCCGTGAAGCCAAAGGACAGCAGGAACAGTGGTGGCGCGTCTTCCCACGCGCTGCTGCAGGAAGAAAATGCAAGGTGGACGATCTAGCTCAGCTTCTTCTCCCCTTCTCTTCCCTACTGGTTGTGAGGAACACAATCACCTGCAATTACAACCAAAATCACAACAACACAGTTGATTTTAGTTTTTTGTTTCACTGTTTTCAAATCCGCCTCCCTCCTTTCTCCTCTTTTAGATCTTCTTCGTTTCTCTGCCTCCTCCGTTCTCTGTTTCAGGCGGGTCGGTTTGTCTTCTCCTCTGTTTCGGGTGGTAGATCGGGCGGCGCTACTGGCTGATGGTGAATCTATGGCCAAGTGTGGACGGCGCTGCTAGCTCTATGGGCGTTGCTACGGCTGAAGAGGGGATCGTGGATCTGCCACCGGTTGAAGAGGGAAGATCTGTTGGTTGCACGCTGTTGGAGGAGAAGGGTTGTTGTGGTGTTCATCTATGAGAGGAGAGGCTGGTGCTGAGTGCAACCGAGAGAGGGAAGTGGATGGCTGCTGTGGTGCTGGTAGGGACGACTGTGGAAAAAAGAGATGAGCTCAGGAAAAAAGCTGGGGGAAAAGGTTGGCTGTTGTGAGCGGTGGTTTCTTGCAAGATTCCAATTGGCTGTCTTTGGGGACGGGTGAAGGAGTGGAGTGAGTCATAGCTGAGAGAGGGGGCGGCTGTTTTCGGGAGGAAAATTCCCAGCTGGGGGAAGAAGGGCAGAGTCCGGCTGGTTTTGGGTCAGGAAAATCAAACCCTAGGGGAGCGGCTAAGGGAGAAAAAATAAAAACCAACGGGGGGCGGCTGGTTTGAAGGAAAGAGGTTATTTAGGGTTAGGGTTTTTTATGTTTTTTTTTTTTTAAGTGCAAAATTACCCCTTCCTTTTATGCAAGTGTTGGAAGCTATTATTTATAGGCAAATATATTGCTAGGTCTCCCAACTTGGTCCCTCAACTTTTTTTGTTTGTAAATTTTGATTTTTCTTATTTTTTTGTATTTTTTTGAAAATAAGCAATATCAACGTCGACTCGATGAGGAAAATCAATAATTTTAAAAAATGACGCATGAAAAGTCGAACGCGTTCGAAAGACTCTTAAAAATTTAAATTCTTTTTTAGACGACGTTGAAAATGCTAAAATGACGAAAATATATTAAAAAACCTATTTTTTTGGATTTTCGTTGTTTTTCTCTATTTTTGAATTTTTCTGAAAATTTATCAAAACATGGGTCAAAAAATAGGTAGCAACATATCTTATCAAGGTTTTATGAGTGCTTATTAGATATCTTTAGATGAAAATATATTAAATTTTGATTTTTTGGATGAAAAAAACCTAACTTGATTTTTCAGCCTCCTCTTTGGTGGCTCAAATTTGAACAAGAAAATTACGTGTTATTTTTTTAATAATAAAAAAAAGAGAAAATTATATTGAATATCCAGTTTGGTGTTTTTTCACTTTATCTTAATAATTTGAAAAATTATACTTAAATCTTTGATCATTCTAAACTTTTAAACTATGTAAAATTACTTTTTTACCTTTATGTATAATATATTACAAACCGAAGGAAACGATATAACACTCTCTTTATTCCTCATCTTTCTCTCTCTCTCTCTCTCTCTCTCTCTCTCCAGGATATTCTCTCTAGAAAGAACAAATGTATTAACCTTCAAGAAATCATCTGTTCAATCTCATTCAAATAATTTGGATTAGAAACGAAGAAGAGGGAGTTATTGAAGAGAAAAACAATTCTAACCCTAAAATTATTAGAGAATTGTAATTCATGAGGGAAATCAAGACATTGAATTAGCACAGATATAGTTTGCATTGGAAAAAGGGATTCCGACTTTTGTTGCTATGCTTGACACTCGCAGACTCTCGTTTCCTCATTTTCAATTGACTTGGTGAATTGCTCCCCTTGTTTGATCTTTTTTACAGCCTAAGGCTATCCTCCAATCATCACAAGGGCTAGCCTCCATGTGAGAATAAGCCCTAGTGTATAAGCAAAGAGAGACCTGAAGAATGTTTGAACCAGCAATGACAAATTATAGCACTAGTGTTCTCGTCATCATCAAACCACCCTATTTTAAAACTCATAAGTTTTGCTAGCAGTTCCTCACGTACTCTCCTTGTCAACTTTTATTCCATAACTGCAGAACTGTAGTGTTGGAGGAGACTGGTGATGAAATCTAAAGAGTAGAAATGCCTAAGAAAACAAGAGACAATGTGTTGTTTGAATTGGTCACTATGCGGAGCTGGGATTATTTGATAGGGAGGGCCAAAACTAATATATTAAGATATAATTTTTTACATGTAAACCACACTGACTTATTAAATTAAAATTAACATATTAAAAAAAAATGATATATAAAAATAAATCTAACATAAAAAATGGGATTATTGGTTTCTAAAAAAAGAAAACTTAAATTGAATTAAAAGTGGATATGTGCTTTTCAAAAAACTTAATTTAGCTAGAAAGATCGTGTCTAATTATATATTGGACCAGGTGATAATAAGGTACATGTGAGAAAAAAATTGATAATTTTGACGGTTTTACTAAAAACAAAACACAAAAAAAATCTATGTATAATCGAAATAAACCCATAAAATATATCCAATTCATTAGAAAAAACAGCATTCACTATAGCAAGAAATAAAAAAATGGTAAAACTAGTAGATCTAGAAAAAAAAAAAGAAAAAAATAATAGAATTATACACACACACACACACCTTAGCAAATTCTTAACAAAATAAAAAAAAAATAGAAGATTTTAAATTTAGGTCACTAATTACCTTGTTTCGATGAACAATGAATTAATTGACAACTTTGTTTTAACTTTTCCGCATTACTTTGTATTATTATATTTTTTTTGTTTGGGACTCTAGAGAATGAAAATAGAAAAACAGTAAAGAAAAATAGCAAAACAATAAAGAAAGGTAATTAAATTAAAAAAATTATTTATATTTTTTTTTCCAACTTATACGAAGAAATAATTTTAAATTTAAAAATAACTAATGAAATAATAATTTATTATTAGAAAAATCCTTGTTAAATTTAAATCCTAAATAAAAATAAATTCTAAAATATTTTGGTGGGGTGTTTGCAGGGGCCCGGGCCCTGCTTGCCACCCCTTAGTTCCGCCTCTGCGGTGTATACCGGAAAGTACAGTGGAGTGATATTGTGAAAGAAAAATTTCATATCGAGATTATGGAATATTATAGAATATTTAGCTAGTTGAAGAATTTTGAAGTTAATTTCATGTATGCAAGTTTGGATATTCTTAGAGTTCAAAGTAAATTTTAGAATAGATTCACACAGAATTGTTTTGTTTGGAATTTTTTTTTTTTTTTTTGCTTCGTTCTTTTAATTTTTCATGGAACAAAATAATTTTTTTTGGTTGCTTACCTGTTTGACATCTTTTTAAAGACCCTGGAATTCTAATAATATTTATTCTATTACTCTATATATAAAAGTGTTGGATTTACTGAGAAACTAGTTTGATATGAGTGATCCCACACAGTAAGCAATAATAGGGTGAACAGATCAAGAACTTATAGCTGCTAAGCATCCAATAATCAATGCACTTCCCCATTCTGGTGCATTTATTTTCAGCAGACGCCATTGAGAAGGAGCTGGATAATTCAGTCTGGTCCTCCTATACAGTGGGATATAGTTTGACATTGCTTTGGGTTTGATTTTTTTGGGCTAAACGCGCAGGCTCAATCTCTTCGGCCAGATGCATAGCCTCTTTCTTTGTTTTTTTTTTTTTTTTTTTTTTAGATTTTGTTCCCTTCAATCACTTAAGAAATATTGAAACATTATTTTGGATTTTTCTTTAACTTGTTAAGGGAGGAGGGGCTGTTTCGGATATCACATGGGTTTCTTTCATTTAGACAACTGAACCCAAGTTCTTGTAATGATTAGACTTTTATAACGCTGCAACCTGATAATGTATTGCACGTTTAGCTTATCATAATTCCCTTCATAATTGGTTCCATTTGTTAGACAATGATGAACTTCCTCATGCCTTGAAAGTTCACCTGATTTTCTCTCGACCTCTATAAAATCATCAGGGATGTTCTAGCCGCATTAATTCAAAGCATCTGAAACGAGTTTACATCTTTTATTTGCATGAATGAGGCAACAAAATCACTCGAATTAATCATGTTCTAATTTATCTTGACAATCATCCAGTCGGAATCGCAGGGGTCGTGTGATCTGGTCTGGTAATAACAGTTGATGCAAAACTTTCTTTCTATTGACTGGGGTTTGTGTTGGTGGGAGAAACCACTGGTGGTGGCTTTGAAACACTCAGAGGGGATAAAACACAAAGTTTTATTTCAAAAAACAAGAAGCTTACAATTAACACAAAAGCTTTAATACACACCCTCTCTCTCTATATCTAGTGTTTCTCTCTAAACTCTCCACACAAAATAAAATAAGCTTAGTTGCCTATTTATACACAAATTCAAAACAAGAAAATTCAAACTTTTAGGTGTGAAGGCGGCTGGCGGCCTGCGGTGGCAGCTGGTAACTAGCGGTTGGTCGGTGACAGCTGGTGGCTGGCTAGGCGGTGGTTGCCTTCCTTGACCTTCTAGATTGAGTTTAAGTTCAACAAATCTCCCCTTTAAACTCAATCAAGGGATGTGCTAATCATGAATTTTAATCTGATAAATACTTCTCCCTTCAATGGCTTTTCTCAGTTTGTAGCCTTTAGTCACTAAACTGGCTTTGTATCTTTGCACTTCTCCTTTTGCATTCTTCTTCGTCTTATAGACCCATTTGACACCTATTGCTTTCTTGTTTTCTGGTAGATCAGTCAGCTTCCAGGTATCATTCTTGTCAATGGCATGTATTTCTTCATCCATTGCTTTTATCCACTTCTCTTCTATGATAGCTTCATTGAAGCTTAGTGGGTCACTATTTGCAAAGAAACAAAATAGAGTTGTATCTTTCATGACTTGAGTGGCATCGTACAACTCTTCAAGATTTCTCATCCTTCTTGGTCATTCTGATAAGGATGCTGATGGTGGTGTTGATGATGATGATTCTGGTGTGTTCCTCTTGTTGAATACAGGGAATCTGTGTACCAGACTTTGTGGTTCATCTGCTGGCACAATCGGTTCTTCTGCAAGTATTGTTGGTACTTCTTCATCTTCAAGGATCAAATCAATGTTGATCCATTTGACTGCTTCTTGGTCATCATTCCATTGCCAAGATTTATCTTCTTCAAAGATAACATCTCTACTCATAATTACCTTATTTATGATGGGATTATACAGCTTGTATCCCATCCTTCTATCACCATATCCAACAAAGATGCATTTCTCGCTTTTATCATCGAGTTTTGTCCTTCTTGCATCTGGGATCTTTGCATATGCCACACAACCAAAGACTCGTAGATGAGTAACACTTGGTTTGTGACCACTCCATGCTTCTTCCAGAGTGACACCTTGCAAACTTCTGGTTGAGCAGCGATTCAGTAGATACACTGCACATGATACAGCTTCAGCCTAGTATTGCTTGGGCAGCTTCTTTGCTTTGAGCAGACTTCTTACCATGTCAAGAATCGTTCGATTCTTCCTCTCAGCTACACCATTCAGCTGTGGTGTATAAGCTAGTGCTGTTTGATGTCTGATGTCTTGTTGTGTACAAAAGGCTTCAAAGTCGTTTGTTGTATATTCTCCACCTTAATCAGATCTCACGGTTCTGATCATATAGCCACTTTGCTTCTCCACAATTGCTTTAAAATCTTTTAAACAATTGAATACTTCTGACTTCCTCTTCAGAAAGTATACATGTCTTTCTGCTAAAATCATCAATAAAAGTGAGGAAGTACCTATTTTGTCCAGTCGACATAGGCGTTATTGGGCCACACACATCTGTGTGCACTAACTCTAGTGGCTTCTTTGCTTTCCAGTTGACTTCTTTGGCAAAACTAGATCTGTGATGTTTGCTGAGGACACAACTCTCACAGACTTCATTTGGATGATCAATATGAGGCAAACCTTTGACCATCTTCTTGCTTGCTAGCATCTTCAGACTTGTGAAATTTAGATGTCCAAGCCTTAGGTGCCAAAGCCATTCTTCACTGTTAGTGATGGCACTCAAACACCTTGCTGCATCATACTGGATGTTCAAAGGAAACATCCTATTCTTGGACATTTTCACATCTGCAATTAGTCTCCCATTGTAGTCTCTAATTGTCAGATGACAATTCTTCAAGTAAAAAGTATAATCTCTCTCCATAAGTTGACCTAAGCTGATCAAGTTCTGCTTTATGGCTGGGACATAATAAACATCGGCTATGTAGTTGTGATCGCCGTTCTTCAACTTGATTGGGATGTTGCCTTTACCTTTGAATGGAACCTTTGAGGTATCTCCAAAAGTAACTAGACCTTGTTTGGTCTCATCTAGATCACTAAATAAATCTCGGTAGCCACACATATGATTGCTGGCTCCAGTATCTAATTACCATATATTCTCTTGTTTCTCATCAAGTCCTTGTTGGACAAGTAATGCAGCTGCGTCTCTGTCATCATTCTCTGCATAGTTGGCTTGCTCACATATCTCTAACGGAGCTTTCCTTCGACATTTAGTGCTATAGTTCCCAAATTGATTGCAACTATAACATTGGATATTCCTCTTGTCACGGTCATTATAATCGCCTCCTCTTTCTCTAGGAGTGAATGCTTGTTATCCTCGACCTCTTCTGGTGGTGTTTCTATCACCTCTTCCTCTAAAACTTGTATTCCAAGATCCTCTTCCTTGGAATCTCTAAAATCCTCCTTTGGATTGTTGACTTCCTGCTTGAGTGATATATCCACTTGTTGAAGTCTCCCCTTGCTCATATATGTCCTTGAGAGACAACTTTGCTTGTAAGGCATGCTCAATAGCCTTATCTCCATTTCGCTTTACAATCTTTTGCTCATGAGCTTGAAAAGAACTCATAAGCTCATCAATTGTCAACTTGTCCACTTCCTTGGACTCTTCAATGGCGACAACAACAAAATAAAATTATGGATCTAGGGATCTCAAAATTTTCTCAGTAATTTGAGAATCTGTGATGACTTCTCCATTTCTTCTCATCTAATTGACTATCACCATAATTCTTGTGAGATAATCAGAAATAGATTCCGAGGACTTCATCTACAATAATTCAAATTCACCTCGCAAAGATTGAAGATGAATCTTTTTTATTCTGTCAACACCTTTGTATTTTTGTTAGAGAGCCTCCCATATGTCTTTTGATGTTTCAGCAGAAGCTATGATCTCGAATGTGTCTATATCAAGACCTTGATATATGATGGTCTTTGCTTTGTTGTCTTTCTTTCTGTTGACTTTTAGGGCTTGCTTTTGTGCCTCTTGTAGAGCATTTTTTGCTTCTTTGGACTCTGGTTCGTCATAACCATTTTGTACAATATCTAAACACTCTTGTGAACCAAGGAATGCCTTTAATCTGATGCATCAACTATCATAGTTGTCTTTGGTCAGCTTCGGGATGAGTGTTTACGTACTTTCTGTAGTCATTTTGCTCTTTGAATGACTATATCACCTTCTAGGAGCCGAATTTGGGAAAATAGACACTGTAGATTGATCTGAAATGGTCCAAATAGTAGGGAACCGGTCTAACTTTGTTGAAATTGGGTCAAAAATGGGGTGAACCGGTCAAAAAATCGATTATGTACGGCAGACGGTTCACTGGGGTCAAACCATGAATATTCCGAGGAATATTCGGTCGGCTCGGTTGCGGCTAGTGGCGGCACGGCGTGTGGCTCAGCACGACTGGATGGCGGCTCAGCTTAGACGGCTTGAATATGTGAGATATTCGGCTTAGACTGCATAGTTGTGGACGGCACACGTCTTCAACCTCTGGAGCGTGTGGGCTGTGCGAGGGCGTCTGTGCAGAATCTTCAGGCGACACGTGTAGCTCACCGCGAGCTCCGATGAGGCTGATTCTTGCACTAGTGAGTTCGTATGGATGAGCTCTACACTATGGAATGATCAAAACTTGTTTTTGACAACTTTGAAAATTCGGGTATACCCCAAAACTCTTCTGTTTTCTGACAAACGAGGCTCTGATACCAATTGTTGGTAGGAGAAACCACTAGTGGTGGCTTTGAAACACTCAAAGGGGATAAAACACAGTTTTATTTCCAAAAACAAGAAGCTTACAATTGACACAAAAGCTTTAATACACACCCTTTCTCTCTATATCTAGTGTTTCTCTCTAAACTCTCCACACAAAATAACATAAGCTTAGTTGCCTATTTATACACAAATTCAAAACAAGAAAATTCAAACTTTTAGGTGTGAAGACGGCTGGCGGCCTGCGGCTAAGCGGTGGTAGCTAGTGGCTGGCGGCTGGTCGGTGACAACTGGTGGCTGGCTAGGTGGTGGTTGCCTTCCTTGACCTTCTAGATTGAGTTTAAGTTCAACAGTTTGGATCAAAAGCTGGTTCCTGATTGAAAACCTGATTCGTTGCCTTCCCTTTTTTGAACGAAATGTTGAACTTAAACTCAATCTAGAAGGTCAAGGAAGGCAACCACTGCCCACCCAGCCATCAGTTGTCACCGCCTACCCGCAAACCGCCAACCACCTTCACACCTGAAAAGTTTGAATTTTCGTATTCTGAATTTGTGTATAAATAGGGTGCTAAGCTAATGTTATTTTGTGTGGAGAGTTTAGAGAGAAACACTAGATATAGAGAGAGAGGGCGTGTATTAAAGCTTTTGTGTTATTGTAAGCTTCTTGTTCTTTAAATAAAACTTTGTGTTTTATCCCCTCTAAGTGTTTCAAAGCCACCACCAGTGGTTTCTCCCACCTACAATTGGTATCAGAGCCCCGTTCGTCAGAAAACAGAAGTGTTTTGGGATATAACTGAATTTTCAAAGTTGTCAAAAACAAGTTTTGATCATTCCACAGTGTAGAGCTCATCCATACGAACTCACTGGTGCAAGAATCAGCCTCATCGGAGCCCGCGGTGATCCACACGCGCCTCCTGAAGATTCTGCACAGATCGCCCACGCGCGCTAAAGGTTGAAGACGAGTGTTGTCCACGCGCGCCATATCTAAGCCGTCTAAGCCGATCCGTTAGCCGAGCTGTCCCTCGCGTCGAGCCTAGCCGCAGCCGAGCCGAACGAATAATCCCTAGAATATTCCTGGTTCAACCACAGCGAACCACCCACCGTACAGAATTGGTTTTTTGACCGGTTCATCCCATTTTTTTACCTGATTTCTACAAAGTCGAATTGGTTCTCTACTATTTGGACCATTCCGGATTGATCTACAGTGTCCGTTTTTTCCAAATTCAGCTCCCAGAAGGTGATATAGTCATTTAAAAAGCAAAATGACTACAGAAAGTACACAAACACTCATCCCGAAGCTAACCAAAGACAACTATGATAATTGGTGCATCAGATTAAAGGCATTCCTTGGTTCACAAGAGTGTTTAGATATTGTACAAAATGGTTATGACGAACCAGAGTCCAAAGACTCAGAAGATGCTCTACAAGAGGCACAAAAGCAAGCTCTAAAAGTCAACAGAAAGAAAGAAAACAAAGCAAAGACCATCATCTACCAAGGTCTTGATGAAGACACGTTTGAGATCATTGCTTCCCCTGAAACATCAAAAGACATGTGGGAGGCTCTCCAACAAAAATACAAAGGTACTGACAGAATCAAAAAGATTTGTCTTCAATCTTTACGAGGTGAATTCAAATTATTGCAAATGAAGTCCTCAGAATCTATTTCTAATTATCACACAAGAATTATGGTGATAGTCAATCAGATGAGGAGAAATGAAGAAGCCATCACAGATTCTCGAATTACTAAGAAAATTTTGAGATCCCTAGATCCAAAATTTGATTTTGTTGTTGTCGCCATTGAAGAGTCCAAAAAAGTGGACAAGTTGATAGTTGATGAACTTATGAGTTCTTTGCAAGCTCATGAGCAAAAGATTGTAAAGAGAAATGGAGATAAAGCCATTAAGCATGCCTTATAAGCAAAGCTATCTCTTAAGGACCAATATAAGCAAGGGGAGACTTCAACAGGTGAATATACCACTCAAGTAAGAAGTCAACAATCTAGAAGAGGATATCAGCGACTCCAAGGAAGAGGATCTTGGAATACAGGCTTTAGAGGAAGAGGTGGTAGAAACACCACCAGAGGAGGTCGAGGACAACAAGCATTCACTCCTAGAGGAAGAGGAGGCGGTTACAATAATCGTGACAAGAGGAATATCCAATGTTATAGTTATAATCAATTTGGGCATTATAGCACTGAATGTCGAAGGAAAGCTCCGTTAGAAGTACGTGAGCAAGCCAACTACGCAGAGAAGGATGATAGAGGAGCAGCTGCATTACTTGTCCAACAAGGACTTGACGAGAAACAGGAGAATATATGGTATCTAGATTCTGGAGCTAGCAATCACATGTGCGGCCACCAAGATTTATTTGGTAATCTAGATGAGACCAAACAAGGTCTAGTTACTTTTGGAGATACCTCAAAGGTTCCATTCAAAGGTAAAGGCAACATCCCAATCAAGTTAAAGAACTGTGACCACAGCTACATCGCCGATGTTTATTATGTTCCAACTATAAAGCAGAACTTGATCAGCATATGTCAACTTATGGAGAGAGGTTATACTCTTTTCACGAAGAATTGTCATCTGACAATTAGAGACTACAATGGGAGATTAATTGCCTATATGAAAATGTCTAAGAATATGATGTTTCCTTTGAACATCCAGTATGATGTAGCAAGATGTTTGAGCGCTATCACCAATAGTGAAGAATAGCTTTGGCACCTAAGGCTTGGACATTTGAATTTCACGAGTCTAAAGATGCTAGCAAGCAAGAAGATGGTCAAAGGTATGCCTCACATTGATCATCCAGATGAAGTCTGTGAGAGTTGTGTCCTCAGCAAACATCACAGATCCAGTTTTGCCAAAGAAGTCAACTGGAAAGCAAAGAGGCCATTGGAGTTAGCGCATATAGATGTATGTGGCTCAATAAAGTCTATGTCGACTGGACAAAATAGGTACTTCCTCACTTTTATTGATGATTTTAGCAGAAAGACATTGATATAGTTTCTAAAGAGGAAGTCAGAAGTATTCAATTGTTTTAAATATTTTAAAGCTATTGTGGAAAAGCAAAGTGGCTATATGATCAGAACCGTGAGATCTGATCAAGGTGGAGAATATACAGCAAATGACTTTGAAGCCTTTTGTACACAATAAGGCATCAGACATCAGACAACATCAGCTTATACACCACAGCTGAATGGTGTAGTTGAGAGGAAGAATCGAACGATTCTTGACATGGCAATAAGTCTGCTCAAAGCAAAGAAGCTGCCCAAGCAATACTAGGTTGAAGCTGTATCATGTGCACTGTATCTACTGAATCGTTGTCCAACCAAAAGTTTGCAAGGTGTCACTCCGGAAGAAGCATGGAGTGGTCACAAACCAAGTGTTACTCATCTACGAGTCTTTGGTTGTGTGGCATATGCAAAGATCCCAGATGCAAGAATGACAAAACTCGATGATAAAAACGAGAAATGCATCTTTGTCGAATATGGTGAAAGAAGGATGGGATATAAGCTGTACAATCCCATCACAAATAAGGTAATTATGAGTAGAGATGTGATCTTTGAAGAAGATAAATCTTGACAATGGAATGATGACCAAGAAGTAGTCAAATGGATCAACACTGATTTGATCCTTGAAGATGAAGAAGTACCAACAGTACTTGCAGAAGAACCGATTGTGCCAGCAGGTGAACCACAAAGTCCGGTACACAGATTCCCTATATTCAACAGGAGGAACACACCAGAGTCATCATCATCAACACCACCATCAGCATCCTTATCAGAAGGACCAAGAAGGATGAGAAATCTTAAAGAGTTGTATGATGCCACTCAAATCATGGAAGATACAACTTTATTTTGTTTCTTTACAGATAGTGACCCACTAAGCTTCAATGAAGCTATCACAGAAGAGAAGTGGATAAAAGCAATAGATGAAGAAATACATGCCATTGAGAAGAATGATACCTGGAAGCTGACTCATCCACCAGAAAACAAGAAAGCAATAAGTGTCAAATGGGTCTACAAGACGAAAAAGAATGCAAAAGGAGAAGTGCAAAGATACAAAACCAGATTAATGGCTAAAGACTACAAACAGAGAAAAGCCATTGAAGGGAGAAGTATTTATCAAATTAAAGTTCATGCTTGGTATGACATCCTTCGATTGAGTTTAAAGGAGAGATTTGTTGAACTTAAACTCAATCAAGGTCAAGGAAGGCAACCACCGCCCAGCCAGCCACCAACTGTCACCGACCAGCCCCCAGCCACCTTCACACCTGAAAAGTTTGAATTTTCGTATTCTGAATTTGTGTATAAATAGGGTGCTAAGCTAATGTTATTTTGTGTGGAGAATTTAGAGAGAAACACTAGATATAGATAGAGAGGGCATGTATTAAAGCTTTTGTGTTATTGTAAGCTTCTTGTTCTTGAAATAAAACTTTGTGTTTTATCCCCTCTGAGTGTTTCAAAGCCACCACCAGTGGTTTCTCCCACCTACATGAAACATTATCCAAGGTTTCCTGCGGGAAAACAAGAGAAAAGAGAAGCATTGGTTATCAAAAGTCTCAACTTTTGACAGTGCAATAGCTCATTTCAAACTCTAATGTTAGTACATCAACGCCCAAAAGTTCAAATTTCAGAGGATTGTATATTTAAAATTTCATGAGTTTGCTCCATATTTGACCAAAACTAACCCAGTTTACAAAGTTGAGAGGAGGTCATACCTTTGAAGACCCTAGTTGTCCTGCTTCATATGAAACAGAAGAAAGCTCATTGCAATCTGTAACAAAGCAACTCCCATCAAGCTTCGTTGAAGAAGATGATCCCAGATTGGTAGAATCTTCAGTGGAGTTGTCTATCTGTCCTGTAACAAAATAAGAAAGGTAAGTATCATCGTAATTGCTCCTTTCTTTGATTGCAAGGTCAGCTAAAGCAAGACAAACAACAACTAGTTAATTTGTGAAATGCAAAAGATAATAAGAACTTTCATTTTCTAACTTTCATCCACAATATTCTCTATCTTTTCAGATGGGAATCTCTCTCTTTATCTCTCCCCCACTAGATAAAAGAGAAAGTGCAGAATATAGTTGAGCAGAAAGTTCACATGTTATTAAGTAAAGCCTTGAAAGCTAAATGAACTAGTGAAGTTTCCCCATAACTAGTTCTTATATAAAGTCAAAACCTTGACCATGGATAATTAATTGTTTCCTAAAAACTATACAAGTAGGATAAGTAAAATAAACCAAGATCTCAAACTGGAGAAAGGTGTGGCCACGTTCATCGTAATGAAATGAACATTTGAATACCAGTTTCAAGATGAGACAATGGGATCTGGTTTGGAAAAATCATTGTATGGCTCAAACTCATGAAAAGAAGGCTCTGACCCAGATGTGGTTAGGGGGCTACATGAGTTTCTAGGCCTACCAACGCAGATATCAATGGAGGAAAAGGAAAATTGAGGGAGTAGTTAAGAGATAGCAGAAGGAAATACTTACTGATTGATTCAGCTGAGGCCTCGCTAGAAGTAAATCCCAACTCTGGAACCTTGCTTTCATACGAGTCAACCAAATTAACAGATTTTGAAGATAGCCCATCTATTGGAATTACCTCTGTTAAAGAGTTACTTTCTAGTAGATCATAAGATGTTGAGGATAATACTGAAATGCTTAGATCTTTCTCTTCTGGGGTATCCATGTCTCAAGCTGAACTTGCTTCTCCTCGGAACGATTTTCCTTAAGACTTGACACTGATTTTTCATATATCTCAGCAACAACCATTTCCTCCAAAGACAGATCATTCTTTGTGGCCTTGATAGGTTCAACAGAACATGAGTAGAGCAAACGACTCACGTTGCAAGGTTCCATATCAAAATGGTTTTGGACAATGCCTTCCTTTGACATTTTATCTGACTCGGTGTTTTTCACTAGACAAGAGACGCTAGCTACGCCATCCACAGTATCCTCAGATGGCTGAGGCTTCACATCTCGCACAATATCTGAGCAAAATTGCTTGACATTAGCACCCACTATCTGCAAGTGGTCGGCATATTTCACCCCTTCCTGTCCAAGAATGTATTCAATTCCATGAGATATGTTTTGGCAGAACTGACTGCAGCTAAAGCAGGAATCGAGCAGCAAGAAAGCAACATGAAGGATTTAAGAGAGAGTTCGGGACAATCACATCAAAAAATAAATTGTAACAAATTAAAATGAAAAACGGTACAAAGTTAATACATTTTTTCTCAATTTTATAATTAACGAACAGTTTGGAGTTGCAGTATTAACCTAAAATTTGTATGCTCGAGGAAATTACAGTATCCTATCTTACTGTACCAGGATCTGGAGTTTACAAGGAAATCTGTAATGAATGATGTAAGGTTTAAAGCGGCCATTCATCATAGAAAAGAAACAGTCATCTGCCCAAAGGTAAGGCTTTTCCATTAGAAACATGCAGGAAGGGTTTCTTCACAATAACGTCAACTGCATTATGCAGCCATGGGTGCTTCGGGCATGTTGCAGCCTCTTAATGGTGGGTAGATTGCATTAACCATTTACACATACTAGAACTGTATCTTTTCTTTTGATGAACTAAAAATATTTATGCTTTAGAAACATGATTTAATCGTAAATACAATCAGTAAATATTCAGTCAAACACAAAAAGAAAAATATCAGTAGAACGCAAATAATAAAAACAATCATGGGTGCATTACAAGGAGATTGATTGTGTAAATGACAAGCATACCTGCTCCAAGATATCATCCAACTCCAAACACATAGCTTCAAATTTCTTGTACATATTCTGCATCCAGGCCATACCTTTACTTTTTGTTAACCTTATCAACAAGAACAACTTGGCATTAATTTGCTTTTAGATATGGCACCTCTAACTCAGACTGTTATAATTAAAGAGAATCCATAAGCTGGGCAACTTTGGGAAGATCACTGATAAATCACGAATAAAAGCAGTCCAGGGACGGAGATAACAAGCACTAAGAAAGGTTATAACAACTCCCTCCTCCTCCCAAAAGAAAAAATCGTGTAGCAAATATAAATTCAACCCATAAAAAAGAAAGAGACCGAAAAAGTTCAGATGATCAGCATGCAAAATTAATGACTGCAGAGTCACTCTAATCTAACTCCAACAAGCCACTCAAACCAATACACACACACACTAAACATGAAGTTGGGTCACTTACAAGTTGATTGCAGAAGCCAAAGGAAAAGGAAAGGTCTTGAATACCTTTTTTAAAATAAAAAAAAAAGTTTCCTTACTGTACTAAACAAAGAGAAAACAAAAGTATATTTGTTCTGTAATTAAAATAGAATGGAAGGAAAAACAAAAATAGACAAAAATAGAGTGTTGTTATTGATGATGACAAAAAGGAAAAAGAGTCTATTAAACACGCACTCATTAAAGTAGCTTTTTAGAGTGAAAGCCGCCTGCTCCGTCTCCTCCCTCCTACAGTACAGACTACAGAGAACGAGAGCGAGAGAGTAGGATATTTATTTTATTTTATTTATGGAGTTCTGTTTTGTTGTTGATAACAAGTACCTTTATTTATTAATTAAGAGGGGGGAAATAAAAATAATAATTAAAAAAAAACGGGTTGATCTGTCGAGAAATACCAATTAAAAAAATATATATGCCAACACTAACAATATTTTATTTGAAAGAGTTTTTCTATTTTTATTTTTAAAAATATTTTTTATTTGAAAATATATAAAATAATATTTTTTATTTAAAAAAAAATTATTTTTAACATTACACATTAAAATAATTTAAAAAATAAAAAAAATATTTTAAATAAAAAAAATCAAATTTAAAAAACACCCACTTTCCAAACACACACTAACTTGTTTCGTCTTCTTTTTTCTTTTTACTATAGTTCTTTTTTATATTGTTTGTGCTATTTTACAATGGGAATTTTGTATAACGAAGCTGATTTAATTTAAAAGACAAAGATAAAATATTCCTAAAATTACTCAGATTTAAAGATATCCTTAAATCTTGATTTCAAAATTCAAATTTTTCTTGCAACTTGTACAATTGAGTGTAGATAGTGATATAAAAAGAAGAGACTGTTGTTGTTGATCACCTGAACATGTAGAATGGGTTGGATGCAAGCAAAGCACTCCAAAGATCCAAAATGAGAGAATTTTTCAAAAATTACATCCTGAAAATTTGTAAAATATTTATGATACTCGTAAAATAATTAGTAAAATCATATTAGTTATTATCTATTTCATTAACTAAATATAACATGTACATGTAATCATTTATGTCAGCAAATCCAAGAAGAGTGAAGGCACGAAGGGTGGTTCCAGCACTTGACATTCCATTCCAATAAGAGCACCAAGACATGGTACCATGTTGCTGCCTTTGTAGTTCTGCTTTCAGTATCCCTTCATACCATAATCATATCAGTAGCTCTCTTGTTCATAACTTGTCCTTTTCAATTGATGAAACTTTCTAAGAGAACATGAAAGCAACTCTATGTAAGGAATTCACAGGGATTTATATATTACCTGCTTATGGTGTGGAGTGTGAAAAGCAACATAGGCTCTGGAGTTGCAGAGATCGTGAAAAGAGAGGTTTCTTTTTCTGTGGATTTTGTGACATGGCGTATTAATGAGACCAGGGAGTACGCTCTTACACTATAAAATCAATCTAAAATCAGTGCTTGCTCAATAAACCCATCAAATTTAACAAAAGGAAAGAGTATTGATGGTTATTTGGGCTTAAATCTAAGCAATAACAAAGTGTTATTGCTTAATTTATAAGAGATTTGGAGGGAGAAAGAACGAGAGAAAAGGCAATGATGACCTATTTGTAGATTGAGAGCCATAATAGAGAATCACCATCTTATTTTTCACTTACTTATTTCATTTTATGTTTTTCATTGAGATACATCACTTATTTTGTCATTTTTTTTCTCATATGATATAACATATAACAATGAACTTGTTGTACATATATGAAAAAAAAAAAATATATATATATATATATATATATATATATATATATAACCCGTGATTAGTTTGAAGTTTTAGCAATTACAGTATCCATGTAACATCCCGAGATTTCCTCATGATAAACACAATTTTCATGAGCCTTGAACTAAGGAAAAATAAGGATTTTTTTTTTTTCAATATCTATAATGTCTTGGTTCTACATATAATGTACCATAATAAATAATAAATGGTTAAGGAAATAAATTAGCATTTGATGTAATAGAAAACATAATGACTGAAAAATGAGAAAAACATAAATACTTTTTCTGTTTAGTTACAACTCTTAGAAATTTAATAATATTTGAACTACTCCTAAAACAATTGTCTCGTAATGAAAAACTTTTTCTTGTCGTTCATGGTAGGAGTCCTGCATAGAACCAATATTTATGTAAATATGAACAACTACAATTACATAAAAGTGGAACCAATGATTCCCTATACTTTTATGACATTGTTAGGTCATAAGTCACAACATGCTTTTTGTCTCCAAGACCTCAACATGTTTTGTCCACAAGATCTCATTTCATTGAAGTATAGTGCACCTCTGTATTTTTGCAACTTCATTCACTCTTGCTCATGCTAGTTGGGTGTACCATCCCTGCTTTGTTAAATAGTTATATGTTATTTTTACGCAGAATCACCCTTTTATTTCACATTTCCTAGTAGTGAAATTGATTGATCACTTTAATCCAGTCATCGTTATGCCAATGCCCATCTTAATTACTTTTTTCATCATCATCTCGAATATCCATCTTCAGATCTATGCATTCATCCATTTGATAACGTCATCCTGCTAACCAACATCATAAACCTATTTTACTATCTATCATATTTAACGAGAGTATTCCCTTTTATTGATACCCTATACTATCACATCACATCTTCCATTCTAGCAATTTCATTTCTAACATTGGATAAACACTAGTTCCTATGAAAGGAACTAAGTTCCCCTTCAGTTCTTTTCTCGCCATCTAATTCACTAATGCCTTACAACAACATTATAGACTAAGGCACCAACCCTTCAATCTAAACCTTCAATTAGAATTTATGTTTAAAGCCTCGATCCCTAGTGTTTTTCTATTAACATCTTCAGTAATTCCTGAACACTAATCAACAGTATCACTCCAGTAAATAGTTCCATGTACTAGCATTAACTGATCAATACCAAGTAATAACTCCTTGTCTAGGATCACCCCTAACAATTCTATTCGGCTTGTCCCAACCATTTAGGAACATTTTTTTTTTTCTCAATCCAAGCTAGGCAATAATTTCTTAATTAGACAATCATTCTCATTCTCCCTCACCAAGCATTCGCCCCTCACCATGTAGTAATGCTCATCGTCCAGAACAGGGTATAATGCTCCAATAGTTTGAAAATAAGAATTATCATGGCATCCCAATCATTTTCACGTATTCAATCACAATACACATTTTCTTTTTCTAATAAAATGTTTTTTCCAAAATATTTTAAGATTTCATGTTAACATTTTACAATGTATACCAATTATCCACTCGATAATTACTTTTATTAGTAACCCTTTAACCAGGACACTAGTGCCAAACATCCAGACAACTAGTTCCTCACATTATGCCCATTTACCATGCATCTATCACATTTACCCAAACTCGGCACTAACCCAGATCCAGTCCATTACTTCTGACAATCCAAAAATTCAACCATCCAACATCTGACATTAACCCTGTTATTGGTTCATTAATCCATTCACTCAATTTTCGAGCACTAACCCCATCATAAGATCTCTTATTTACCCGTCCAATTCCCGAGCATCGACTCCATCACCGGGTCTCTTATTTATTCACCCAATTATCGAGCATCGGCCCATTTACCTGGTCACTAATTCATATGCCTAATTTACCAGGCACCAACCTCTTTTACCAGGTCACTAATTCACTCACCCAATTTCTCTAGGCACTGACCTCTTTACCGGATCACTAATTCATCTGTCTAATTTTCCGGGCACTAACCCCTTTACTGGTCACTAATTCATTCGCCCAATTCCTCTAGGCATCAACCCCTTTACCAGGTCACTAATTCATCTGACCATTTTTCAGGACACTAACCTCTTTATCGGGTCATTAATTCATCTGTCTATTTTTTCGGGCACTAATTCAACATATAAATTTGTCTACAATTAGCACAACCAAAATATACATAATAATATCAAAAAATTACTTTATTATCAACTTTAAAAGCATAACGCACTACAATTTTTTTTTTGAAAATATAAGTTACCATTCGCATCAATCATTACAATCCTTCAATTAGTTTTGCTGTCGCCAATTCCTCACTTGGCAACTAGAACTTTTCAATTTTCTTAGTAATAATATCACATCAATGTTCATATTTATAATGGCATTATAAAAAAAAATTACATTATCTTAACATTCGTTAAATTTCCTAAATAAATTAGGTGTCGGGCACCTAGCTGCAGTCTGGTTACTGAATGCACAGCCTTAATGTTGACCTTCCATAGGCAACTACTCTCTTGTACCAATAGGAATTACTAAATCACTTATACAATTATTTCAATTTATTTCTCCATCGCAAAATTAAATTTAAACTTCACATTCATAAATCACTAATAAACTACTTCCAATCCATATACCCATAATAAATTATTTTATTTATAACACATTTATCACTTGGTTTATCCAAAAAATAAATTTGTTGTATTATCCATTCCATGACTTCAATGCCACTATTTTCCCTAATCATTATATATTACAACAATAAGATTAAACAAGGATTTTGTCACAATTTAACAACCAACTTTAACAACCAAATTCATTTATTTTCATGAACTTGGCCAAACCTTCATTACTTTATTATCTCCACGTAAATTTTTAGATTTTTCTGATAACCTGATCGAGAGTTATGAATTTTTAACGTAAAACCAGTCGATTTATGATTTTTTGCCCACAAATCAAAATCTCCTTATTTCATCCTTATGTAAAGCATCCAATCATTTTACTGTCTCATTGGAGCCAATTTACTATATTTATTTTAGTGTTTACATCAGCACTTTTCGTACCATTCATTTTTTTTTTTTTTACTAGGAGTTACAATCCATGACTAATCACAAAAATCCCTTCGACAATAGTGCATAACCACAACTCCATAAATATATAAACATTATAATTATAAGAAATTCTAAAACATGTGGATCTTTGTTATAGGAAAAAAATAAATAAAAAGAAAAAACATTATTTACTCTCATATTTCACTATGCAAATTTTATTATTTTTTAAATTTTAATTCTCAATTTTTTTTCCGGTTGCAATTTTTTAGGGCCCAATTAAAGCCCAATTACTTCAAATTTGTTAAGGAAAAGATTGAAAGGATGATCATAATGAAAAAAAAAGAAGAACATACATGGCAGTTTCAAAATTGAGTTAAAAAATTCACTTTGGTCCTTTTACTTTTTAAATTATAAACTTCTGGTCCTTGGATTTTTTGAAAAATTAATTTTGATTCAAAAATTTATTTTCATATATTTTTTAGTCATTGGTTTGAGAGAAAAGAAAAAAAGTGGTTGGAGCTTGTTCTATGTTTTCTTTGTCTTTCGTTTTGCTTGAGATAACAAATCTGAGCTCAAATAATGTTTTGGTTTTAGGTTTTTTATGAAGTTTTTTTATTTGTTTGAGACCATATACAAGTTTATTAAGGTATTTATAGTGTTTTAGATAAAAAAAAAAAAATATATGGGTTGAAAATTAATTACTATATAAAAAAACCATAAATTCTGACTTTCCAAGCACTACTATGACTAGAATCAAGGGTAAAGCAAGCCATGTTTCACTGGCTTTTTTATTTTTTAAAAATATTTTGATGTTTATAACATGTTATCCATCACATTACCAAATTAAAAAAATAAAAGCCCTTACATGCCTTTTCAAAATGGGCTAAGCATGCGGGCTTAACTTTATTATAATTTATGTCTTTTTTAATATATAATTTTCCAAACAACTTTTTAATTTATATTTAAATTAGTACTCTTTCATTGTGATTGTTTAGGTTCTTTGTTTAATATTTTTTTAATAGCATTTATTTTTTAAAATTATCTTATATGTATTTAATGTGTCGAAGAGATTATTCTACTTTAATTCATAAATTTTTTATGTTTCACATAAATAAATCTTATTTTTTAAAATTAAAAAATATTTATTCTCAAAAAGAAAAAGTGACTTCAAAAAATTAAAAAAAACCCTCAAAACCATGTAGTATAATCAATATAACCCCTCTCGTATTTTTGTTCTTTTCCATTTTAACCATAAAACTTCCTTTTTGGAGAAATCATTCTTAATTCAAGGCCAATTTCTTCTTATTTATTGAGGAAAAGCAAGATAAAAAAAAATATAATGGTGAAAAGACGAAGAAAATTGATGGCAGTTTTGAAATTAGGTAAAAAATATTCAACCCATGCTAATAATATTTCTCTATTTTATGTATGTGCATATTTCTATTATCCATGAAATGATATTATAAAAAACTAATTTTACTAAAACAGAAAAAAAAAAAAAAAGATTAAATACAATCAAATAAATTACAAAATCATAATCATCAAGCAATAAAACTATCTCATAACTTTATTTTTTTTAGTTATCATTAATAAAAAAAAATTATTGACATAGTTTATACTTTTAGTTATTTGTCAAAATGCATTGCAAAGCATGTATATTCAATTTTATCTACTCGAGAACAAATTTATCCGACTCCCTATAGTCAAAATGCTACTTAAAATTCTAAGATGCGTGTATCATAGTCACCCTTATTTTAATATTTATGACTTTATGGTCCATCTTTGAGTCCATAAAAGAGTGCACATTCCCACCACACTAGAAGGTTGATGCCTATATAAATATTTTTGCAGTGCATATAAATTAACAAGCACGGAAACTGTACCGAGGTCTCACAGCAACTCGAGAAATACATGTTTATCGATATATTATTTTATTCTTATATGTAGAACGAGCCAGAATGGTTCTCAATTTAAACTATACTTCTGCAATGGTTAAAGCTCCTCGAAAACAACCTCCACAAGCATTAATCACTGCAAATGCCAAGAAAAATAAAAAGGGTTTCTGGGGGAGAAATCTAGTTGCCCTAGGAAAGAGGCGTGGGGGAGGCAACTCTTGCCCTTTATATCAAAGATCACCATCCGTGCTCGAGATAGATGTTGCTCATGCCCTCTCCAAGGTCCACGTGGTTAGCGGTGATACACCATAGAAAAACATTAACAAAGACAGGAAAAGAAAAACCCGGCAAAGTCATTAGTTTCCATCTCCAAATGACAAGTTGCATGCGCAAGCTTAATGAGAGAATGCAATCATAAAATTCCCATAATAGATCAGGTAAAGAGTTAATTTCACATGGAGCTTAGAGGACACCAAATAAAAAAAAAAGGATTTGCCCAGGAACCGGACCAAAATCAACTAGCAAAATCGCGAAAACCTGACATCATAGAGACCCTCTTAGAGGATCAACATATACCCCACACCACATCTCATTAGATTACATAAAATTATGATACGAATTTCATCTCAGGCAAGTTTTGTATTTATTTCATGTTTAAGACATTTCAAGTTTTTTATCAGTTCATAAAACTTATTAATGTTTTATGATGTGCAAAACATCTTTTAATTAACAAAAAAAATGAATTAGGAGACAAGAGGCAAACGGGTGGATGTCCTAAGAAACGGGTAGCTGGTTGAATGGATGTCGGCCATTGCTTGCTTCCCGAGGGAAAGCAAATTGGAATCCCAACTTCACATGCCCCCGCCATAAAAAATATTGGGAACAAACCAGAAAAGAACACCAAAGTCATCAATTCCAGCACCATATGATACAGGTAGCATGAGCAATAATTTAAATCATCTAACACAGGTTAATCAGATTCAGGCATAGACTTCTAAAACAATTCTGCCATATATATCTAATATCTGACATCAGGGTATAAATACCAATTAAGGGATTTACGCTATAACACAAGGGGAATTTGATCTCGAGGTCACAAACTCATAATAATTAACAGTGAACATCATAAAGACACCTTACAAAAACATCAACCAAGAAATTCCATAAGCCAACACACAAAATCCCAAATTGCACTCACTACAGAACCCAAAATCACATTTCCACTAATTTCAAAATATTACATAGGATAAAATCAACATGGTTTTTTTAATTTTATCTCGAGAGATATTACACTAGTGCATTACATTTATTTATTAGACCTGGACCATATTGTCAAATCTGCATGTTGCAAAGAAAATTAAATCCATTTGCAATTGTGTTTCCACTCGACTGTCCTACATGTTCATATAATCACAGTCCATTGTTTTAAAAACTCATTCACTGTTTCTGTAACCCAACAACCCAGAAACCAGAAAAATGCTGCCAAATATAATGCATGGCAGAACAGGAGAAGTTTAGGGATTCAAGAAACACCACAATTATTAATACAGCTTGGGCTAACTGAGGTACCAGAAGTATTGTAATGCGATGTACATTCTTGAAGCCTCCACCACAACACAATGTCTAAGATGACAATTTATAAAAGCAGACAATATAGGGGCAAAAAAAAAAAAAACTCGGGGACTGAAATCCATTTTAAACAAATGAGCTAGGGGAAAGGAAGGATTAAAAGCAATTAACAAAAAAATAGACATCAAATCAACGTGTAAATATGAAAAAGAGGAAAGCTTTTTTCTCATAGAGATATATATGCAGAAATAATGTTGTGAACCCTTGACAAATGAAATAAAAAATTCCTTTTTACCAATCGAAATAAAAAATCCACACAATCAGAAAGGTAAAGCCAACAATGAAACCTCAAATACCAAAAATCTTCTTGAGGAGCAAAAGTAGCAAAACCAGAAAAACAGGGATATTTATAATCTAGATAAACATCAATTCCGGCATAGCAGAAAAGTTCTACAATCCTTCTGTAAGAGCCCTGTTCTACAGATAGAAACTAAATTTTGCAAAGTTTAAGTAGCATCCATCACAAATCCAACCACATCTTAAGGAAGCAGATGAAGTGAAGCAGCAACAAAAGCACAGCAGTCCACATAATTAAATTAAAGATTTCATTGCTTGCATTCAGGAAATCACGACAACCATTTAAAGCATGTGTTCCCAAGAAGCTCTCATACACCTGAATCAAAGACCCATCAATGTCAAACATATAAAATAAAGCTCAGGCTAGCTAAAGCAAAATAACAAACCAAAAAGTTGTAGAAAGCCATGAAATAAAACTACAGCTAGTCTACTGTGTCTTTTAAAGATCAGAAAACTCTTTATCTTTCAAGCGTGTTAGTTATAATTGTTTCTCTATGACCCACAAGAAAATGCTATAACAACACAATCAAATCCACAATGGTGTGACACGGCTTCTCAACAATTATAGAGAAACAGCAATTAGTCTAAAAATTAACAAATGCAAACGAATTGAAAAAAAAAAAAAACACCTTTTCCACAAAAACAAAAAGAAAAAGGGATTGTTATAACAAAATAAAATAAAAACTTCACATTGGACAAAATCATTTGAAAAATAAAAAAGTTTGCAATAATTACCTTCAGTAATATGGTGGTGGCATACCCTGATACATCCCTCCAGCTCCATGTGGGAATCTAGGAGGCAGTGGCATTGAGGATGGCTGCTGATGCTGCTGTTGCTGAGACAAAGCATAAGACCCAGCATCCGGATACACCCCAGAACCGGTTCCAACAGTGCTCTGTGGCATTCTATACATTGAAGCCCCTGCATTGTTCAATCCACCATCATTTGGACCCGCCCCTACATATGGCGGAACCCTATAAGCACCATTATATCCAGAACCCGTCAATGAAGTATTCAACTGATAGCTATTACTAGCAGGCCCATAATTTTGTAAACTTCCTGTCACCCCGCCAATCGAATTTTGTGGTTGTGGTTGTGGGAACGATGGATGCGCTAATGGCTGTGAATTTTGTGCATTTGCACTGCCCTGATTAGTCTTATTAACCCTCTTGTTATCAACAGCTAATTTACAAACAACTTGATGCCCATCAATATTTTTCATAGGATCAGCAATCGCAGCCTTAGCCCCATCCTCAGACTTATATATAAGAAAGGCAAAACCCTTTGATTTCCCAGTAGATTTATCAAACCCAAGCGGGCCTTCTTCAATCTCACCATACATTGAGAAAAACCCTAACAACCTCTCCGAAGTAATCTCAAAAGGCACGTTCCCAACATAAACTTTCCTTAACGAAACATCACCGGTACTCGAATTATTCGATGCTAATTGAGTAACAGTAATCCTTCCATCAATTTTTTTACTAGGTTCTCTAATAGAAAGCATAGCAGAGTCCACATGTTTGAAAGTAATAAACCCGAAACCTTTCGACTTACCTGTGTTCTTGTCATGGATAACAATAGCTTCTTCGAGTTCTCCGAAGGAAGAAAATAGAATTCGGAGGGTATCCGAGGTTGTTTCGGAAGAGAGGCCGCGAATGAAGAGCTTTCGGAGGGAGATGTCGCCATCCGCTACGGAACGGACAGAGTTAAGGATGTCAGAGTGGTGGAGTGTGGCGGATTGGAGGATGTCTAATAGTTGGTCTTTTGTGAAAGGTTCGAGGATTTTACGGATTTCTTCGGGAGTTAGAGGAGTTATTGGAGATGGTGGAGAGGTGCCGGTGGGGATTGAGATGCCGTTTTCGTCAGCTTTGCGTTTTTTAATGAACTCCATGGTGGCGGAAGCGGTGGTGGTGGATTGCTTGTTAGCGTCGAATAAACCCTAGAAATGAGGGAGTTACGCAGGATAGAGAACGAAACCGGTCTTGTTTTTTTGTGGCTAACTGAATTTGCTGGACCGCTGCTTGGGTATTTATATTTGTTGGGTCCAGGGAACCAGTTAGGGTTTCACTTTCACCGCCACGATGTTTCGACTTAAATTTGGGCTTGGTGATCCTGAATGAGTTCTTATTGGGCTGGGCTGATGTGAGAGGCTTGAGCTTAGCTATTTTGGCATGCTCTCATTTGAATCAGTTTTGCTTCGCTGGCGTTGATTCCCTTGTGTAGAGACACGTAGAAGACCAGCTGCTTCAAATTTACTCGCATAAAGGTTATGATTGGTAGCTCAAGAAAAGGAAAAATGGTCTGTGCAAGAATTGAAATTGATCTTGTGGGAAAAAATGGGAGTGAGGCCCCATCCGGAGACTTCAATTTCTCTTTTCTTTTCTTTTCAAGGTCACCATGTACAATTAACATAAGCTACTATACTGCACACGAGCATTTCTATTTTTAATCAGCAAGCATCACATGGCCTAGGCTAAAGAATTGGATTCCTAACTTGATGAGCAGGCATCGAGGAATTTCTCTGCTGCTCCCGGATCGAGAGATCCCCAAAGATTGCTAAAGGGCCTGTAAAATCTTTAGCAAGTCAAGCTTTTAGAACTTGTACTGATAACCAAGGACTTGAACTTGGAAGAGTCCCCTGAAGTAGCATTGGCTCGCCGGGTTATCAACTCCATGTTCTTGTGTAAACTTTGCTTCACCAAATCCTTCATCAGTTTCTTTCCCTCTTGAGCTTCCCTGTTATTTACCGGTGACCCTGTTGCTATCCTTGCTGTTTGAGGCCCAGAATGTGGCCCCATCCTTGCTTGCCTCTCATCTTTGAACCATTGCAGTAGTTTTAGTGCTCTCTTCTGAGCTAGAGGACTCCCCAATAATGCCACTTCAAGGAGTACAGGGACAATGCCAGATTTAAGCATTTTATCTCGCAGAGCTGAGCTTTGATGAGCTAGAATCATCAAAATATAAGCCGATAATTCTTGACATTTTGGCTTATCCTCCCATGTCATTATCTCTATCAAGCTCTCTGGCACAAGTGAACTGTTTTCCATTGCTTTCTTCCCCATTAAGGTCACCACTAAATGGCCTAGTGTGGCTAGAGCTTTCTCTGAGAATTCTTTTTCTGATATTACCCTCAAGAGAGTTTGAACTGCCCCGTTAGAGAGCAAAGGCCCTGCATTGTCTAACACAGCAGACAGGTTGTATAGAGTACCCAAACACGACTCCTTGGTTTCGTAACTTGAGCAAGACTCTAGAATTCCAATTAGAAATGGCAAAACTTCTGATGAAGCAAGAGGGAATTGGGTATGATTCGCCAGCGAAGATAATGACAGGATTAATTCTGCGAATTCTTGTCTTGTTGGTTCTTCTAAAACATCCATGCTCTTTGGTAGTTTCGAAAGGATCCCTGCTTCTACCATGAGAGCCTTGTTCCTGAAGAAAGAAAATAAAAAATACATTAATTAAAACAAGAACAGCTCACTAATCTAGTTGCAGCTACCGAACCAAAGAGTATAAATCAGGGATAGTAACACGGTGGCCATTTTTGAATGTCTCCCCAGCAAATAATGAGCATCATGCACGCCAAACTAACCAGCCAACAAGTATTAAACAAGTTACTGTCTTTTTCTAAGAAAGTCAAAGAGATTCTTGGATTTAGATCTGAGATGGAAGATGGAAGTCAACAGATGAATTTGTTTATTGATCATAGATCATAGGGAATCTGATCATTGGCGCCAATTCTTATGTCCTGTAACTTATTTCTATTCAAAGACAACATTGTCGATTCAATAACATCATTGCTCTGTCTATGCTTCCTCCTAGAGCGTGTAATAAGCGCCCTTTGTGCTTGTGGCCTCCTACTTCATCCAAATTAATTATTTTCATATCTGCTAAAAAAAAATTAATTATTTTCTTATGATGTTGATTTGAGGAACATGATCATTAACATTCAAATGGGTGTCTTCTTAAACCAATCAATTAACAAGGCTGAGAAATGAGTTTATACAAAAAGAAAGAACTCATAATTAAATCTAAGTAATTAAATATTTGAAACTTGACAATTTAAAATTAAAATAGAATTTAAAAATACTAAAATATTATTTAATAGATGAGAATAGTAGAACTATTGATAACGATCCTTCCAATAATAATGTTTTGAATCCATTCAAATTGAATTAATATTTTTTTCATCATAATTATCATCTAAATTTCTGTGAAGAAATATTAACAATAATTAACCTAGACCAAAAAAGGGACCACGCCTAAAATCAGGTCAAGAACCATCATGAAATCCCCAAAATTGGATGCTGCCTCAGCCAAGGGTAAATCAAAGACAAATCCTCTTTCTTTTTCTTTTTTTCTCATCAAGAATTGAAAGCTTGATGTGGCACCAAGAGCAATTATTCATTACCATTAAAGGGTGAATCAAGAAACCGAACCTAAAAGCTTTGATCCTATCTATTTTATGAAGGGCGGCGCTGAAACCATAAGTCCTCAAGTGCAACGCCTACACAGCCTCGACGTAGATAGCTTTCTTTAACAACGAGGGTCCCTCCCTCAGATTACTCCATTACATGAAAATTGAGAGTATTATCAGAGGCAAACTCCAAAATCCAAACCCATATCAGGTCCCCTTTATTCCTTCCCCAGTGGCCAACTTTCAATTCTTTAGGATATAAATCAACCATATATGGGTATTTCTCACCTCACCCTAAGCTCAAATAATGAAATAATTCATACCCCGAAAAATCCAGATGGTGCCAAAAACCAAACTCCATTTTTTCAAACTGTTGAAAAAACATCCAATTACATAAGCTGTTTGATGTAATCTTTGTTTTCTTCTTCAAATTCACATGGATGGTCAGCCACACAACTGGGGTCATTATTGTACTCTGATAATATATTTTTTTTCTTCATTTGTTCACAGTTAGAATGAAATATTTGACTAATTAAAGTAAGAGGAGCTAACGTCATTCTCTTGTTATCTGAAGTGTTAGTGGAGCTTGACCTATCGATGCAAATTCTACAGTATGGTGTAATCAGCACCCAAGATTATGTTAGGTTTTAGGCAAGTTCTATACAAAGCCTACCAAAGACGTTGTTTTTTGCATTTAGTTTTTTTTTTTTCATAACAAGTTATATATAGAGTTTTATAAAACGATTCTAGTTGATCTTCTAAACAGTATGAAAATATTCTAAACAGCTCAATTAAATGTCTTATGAGGAGATTCTGTACTACAATTGAATTTCATAATTTGTATTTTTTTGTAACAAAAATGAAAAACAAATTAATTAAAAATAATGATATCAAATTAGAAAAGAAGAAACTTACTTGTAAGTTCCATTAGCAAGCTCAATCAAAGCATTAACAGCCACTCTCTGGCGGCCAGCCACTTCTGAAGCCACCATCCCCACCAGGGCAGGAATAACACCAAGCTCAGCCATCAAATTTCTCATCTTAGCATCTTCCCTAGCTAATTTTTCAATCTCAAGAGCCGCCATCTCCTTCTCTTCCCAGCTTCCAAAGTGAAGTCTCTTTACTGATCTTTGTAACACCACAGAATCATCATCAATATCACTACTTTGTCTATCCACAGTAGTAATTGTTGCTTGTTCTTCTTTGATGACCATAGGTTTGGTTCTTGTTTTAAGGCTCTTTTGTGCCCTTTTAGTTTGCAAGAACCGCCTTACACGAGCGAAGAATTGAAGCTTCAAGTAAGAAAGTGCAAAGATAGAAGAGGAAGGAGGGGAAGGAGATGGTTCAGGCATGTTTGGTCTTTGTGCTGGAGACATGAAAGAAAACTTTTCTTTTTGTATGTATGAAACTAGACTTTTGACAGAGTGAAAGAGAGAGGATATATATATGGACAAGAGCTGTACGACGAGAGGGAAGGTGGGAGAGAATATGTGAGGGAAAATTACAGGAATTAAAGAGCAGAGAGCACATGCAGAGGGAACAGTGCTCTCTTTAAACTCGCAAACCGTAAGAGATATTCAAGGCACATTAATAAGATCACTTGCAAACCCATAAATGAACTTGTAGTTTAATTACTAATTATACAATAAACCATCCGACAAGGGATTAATTAGTAACAATATTAGCCTAATTAATTAAGGATACAGAAGAAATGGGCTGCTAGTGGGATTTATTGTGATTTTGTCACCTAACCCATCTTGGAGAAGCTTCCTTGGGTGTCAAATGAAATTATTAGGCTGCTAAGACTTTTTGCTGACTCCTTATATTGAACTTTGCGAAGTGTTGGCTTGGCTATGATCAATCATGTGTTAATCAAAAGAAGATAAGAACTTTAGCTAACTATTAAATAAATCTTCGAATCTATGTGAGCTAAGTTAATGGCATGTGGGTCTCAGCTTTCAGGTGGCATCAGCCTTGGTGCTCTGCTCCCTCATATTGGGGTTGTTGTCAATCCATCTAGCTGTTGATTTTCTCTCCAACACTTGTCATCCATGCATTGAAATGGGGTAGCTAGTCTATTAAATTCTTAGGCGAAAATCTCCTTTCTCAGAAACGAAAAGATCTGCATCCTTTCTCTGATATCTTTTTACATGGATAGATGGCTGGATAAATTTCTCTAGGAAATTGGGTGGATAAACATTAGTGAAATTCCATTGGAAATGATCCAACAGAAATAAAATACTTCGTAGTGAATATGTTTGTTCTATATGATCCTATTTCTTGATTAATTTGATAACTGGATATCATGCGTCCTGGAGATTTGCGACTGAAACAAAGGAAAACCGACCACCATGGAGGGTTTTCCTTCCTGTATATCCTCTCTTTCTAAAACATTGAGGCAACAGAAGTGTTAGGATTTGCAATAGACTTTCAGTTAACTCATTTTATTGTTAAGTCTCGAAGGGCTAGCTCGATTACTGAGCTTGATCTGTTGCCCAACTATTCACATGGTATGATTTCATGGCCAGCAATTTATGAGCTGAGATTTTTCTTCTTCTTAGTTTATTCGGTAGAAAGGTTTTTCTTTTCCCTTCCCTTACGTATACTCAATTTCATATAAAATCAAACAGACTTCTAAGTTAACTTTGAGGGATAACATAACTGATGAGACTTTGAGTTTGCTCCTTAATGATAACGAGTTCGAGTTTTTTTATGGCTATTGAAGGTTTACATGGTTATTAATTTCAAAGCTCGTAGAATTAGTCGAGGTGCATGCAAACTGATCCAAACACCCGTGTTAAAAAAAAAAAGAGACTTCTACATCATTTCAATTGAAAGTTGAAATATGAGAAGAAAAAACTTCTTTCGTTTCATAAGGTTAGAAATTTCAAAATTGGAATAGAGAATCATAATACTGAGTAGCGTTGAAAAGCATTGGTTTGAAGAAGCGTAAATGAAACGAAGATCAAGTTTGAAAGAAAAAAAGAACAGTAATAATTAACAAAAACATACGTACCTTAAATATTCAGGCGTCAAACCAATTAGGTCTTCCACTTTCTCCATTACCATGTTGCGATGATGAGTTCTCGGTCTAGTATTAATTAGTCGAAAACGGAGACATCTTTTTTTTTTCTTTTTAATTTTGGTGCTGAAACAGTGCGACCTCTAGCTTAATTACTCATAGGCATCCAAAATCTACAGTACTGAGTTAATTTCAAACTCAATACATTGCATTGCTAGAAAATTCGCGTATTGCAACAAAAACATAGAATATTATGTTGGTATTTTCCGACAGAAAATTTTCATAAATTATAATGAAATTTGTTATGTCAATAATTTTTATGATGGAATAAAGAAAAGTTTTTTGGCAATGGTGTTGGAAATATGACACATCAGTATTGTCTGATGGAATTGCTGACGGATATTATATCAGAAAAACTTAAATGAAATATAGCTCGATAGTTCTATCTCCTTCCCCCGCTATTAAAAAAGCAGTGACATTTCTTATGGAATATGTGATGGACAAGTCCGTCAGAATAAACACTCATTTTCATCCAAAAGTTACAAAATATTTTAGTATTTCTAACAGAATAGGTAACAGAATAAACCATTAGAAATTAAAGTTCTTATTTCCGATGGAATCAACATAATAAAAAATATTAAAAATTTTATAAGCATTGATAACATGTCAAATATACCAATACAATATGTGATGGAAATTTCATTGGTGATGGTAAAATCAATCCACTACCAGAATTTTTATCTTTTACCGATGGAATTTTTTATTGGTATTTTTACTATCATTCCATTGGTAATTAATTTACTAATGAGATCATAGACGAAAATGTGCCATTGGTAATTCTCTTGCTGATAATTTTTTATTTGTTGGTAATAAAAAAATATTATTATTGATGGATTTACTGACAGGAAAAGCACGCTAAAAAAATTTACCTGCTTCATTCCGTCGATATTTTCCTCTAGAAGTTTTTCATATAACCAAGAAAAATACCATATGCAATTCTATCGGTGATTATTTAAAAACATTTAAAAACAGACTATTTAACAGAACTAGAAAATAATTAAAATTTATTTAAAATCCTATAAATAAATCAACTAAAAATTGATCTCATATGAAAAAACAAATCCTACAGCAACATTCACACAATTATTAAGAATAGAAAAATTTAAAAATAAAATAAGATGACAAATATAATGAAAAAAGAACACAAAAAAAGACGAAAAAAAAATCTTACCTTAATGTAGTTATGAGGGAAGTTAAGAAAAGAAAAAAAATCAATAAAGTATGTTAATTAAAAAAAATGAGAAAACAAAGGAAGAAAAGAGGAGAAGACATACATGAGCGTGAAGAAGAAAAGAAGGAGTTGAGGAGTGAAGAGAAAGGAAAAAAAAAAAGAAAGGGATGTTGATGTAAGACATACCTGAACGTGGAAGAGAAAAGAAAGAGTTGAGGAGAGAAGAGAAGAGAAAGAAAAAAGGGATGTTGATGTTTTTTATATAAGGGGAAGAAGAAGAAGAAGAAGAGGCATGTCTGTTATGAAATGAGATATTCTAGTCTTTTTATTTAGGTATTTTATTGATAGTTTTACCAACAGATGATTAAATATTAATATTTTTAATCATTTTATCAGTGATTTCATCTATAATATTTAATTTAAATTTATAATTTAATTGAAAATCTTCAAAAACTGCAAAATATCACTGACGACTTTTCAATCCGTCGGTGATTTTGTTTGTAATATTTAATTTAAATATTCAATTTAATCAAAAATTTTCTAAAATCAGCCAAATAACATCGATGACTTTTTAATCTGTCAGTGATTTTGTTTATAAATAATAATAATTAACAATGCAATTAAGAAGTGAATAGTTTCAGAGTTCTCTGGAAAATACAAACAAAATTTTACCAACAATAAATAGTGCCAGGAAGAAGTGAAAAGTTTACCAACGAGTTTACGGACGAATTTTACCAATGGTATTAATATCGTCGGTAATTCCATTGATATAAATTAACACGTCATCATGCTTTTTGGATTTGTTTTAATTCTTTTTTTTTTTTCAACTGTAATTCTCTTGATATATACCGAGGGAATGTTTCCGTCGGTATAATTCACTGTAATTTACCAACAGAAACATTCTGTTAGTAATTCTGTTTGTATTTTTTAATTTTCTGGTAGTTATCATAACGTGTCAAAGGAAGAAATTTGTTTGATGAGTTTGGAATTTACCAAAAACAATTATACCTAATAATCTAAAAGATTGGCATGATTTTTTGATTGATGCTATTTGGGGCCATATGATTTCTCATATATAGAGGAGCAAGTGGAACAACACCATACAATGGATAGCCAATACATTAAAAGCTAACAATTCAAAAATAGCTAACAACATAATTGTGAAGTGTTGTTGGTAGATATTCTGTGCTGCTTTGCATGTGTGGATATACTGCATGTGGGTGTTATCTCTGTTTTGAATGCTTTTAGTTGATTTATGTTTTCTTGTGATTCATGTAGTACTCATGTCAGCTTTTCTGTGCATACTATTTTCAACTTTAGTTGAGTTTAGGTGTCAATTTTAGGCCACTACTTTATGGAATACTGTGTTAATTGTTTCCTTTTAGCTATCATTTTTTGAAAGAGAAAAACTTCCATGTTCAACAAGAGTTTGCTACTTCATCAAGCTTTAGTATTAGTGATTGTGACCATGCTGATAATTCAGTTACCATTCATGTAGAGACACCTGAAAAGATATCTTCGATAGAAGTTATTTACCAAGGCTCATCCAATGCGAATAAAATAGTTGGAATTCAACACAAATCCCTGGTGAGTATATTGTGGACAACATAAAAGTTTTTTTAAGGTCGACCGACGGTGTTTTTTAATTTAATTTTCTGATAGTGATATCTAATTTTAATAGATAACCACCACATCTTCATCCTATATTGAATCCTTGTTCTATGGTGTACTATGTAGATTACTGAATTAATACAAATTAATTATCATCTTATTTACTAGCCTTTTTCGTGCAATTAATTATAGGTTTTTTCTATCACAGCAACAAAATTAAAGATCACACGACCAATCAATCTATGAACTTTTCTATTATAAAAGAAAACAAACTTTAAAGTTTCAACTGTGTCTTATAAATTTCCAAATCGATAGAACTAATTATAATATATTTGAGAGTAAATAATGCCTTTTTTTTGTTCATTAGTAATTAACTTATTGTAATTTAATTAAGCTATATAAAGCGCACATAAATATATAATTATTAGATCTGTTTCGGATTCTAACTCGTCTAATTTAACCAATAGTTTGAATTATGGAGTAAATCTCAATCTCTAGTTTCACCCATAGATAAGATTTTTTTTTTATTCTAATAAAATAATAAAAAAGATTTTTTTTTTTTTTACTTTTTACTGGACCGGATTTGACCTCATTTATTCAGAGGTGTTTAAGAGTGTGGTAGATGTTTTTTTTCAAAATGCTTTTCATTTTAGAAATGTATTAAAATAATATTTTTTATATTTTAAAAAATTTATTTTTGATTAGTACATCAAAGAGATGCAACAACACAAAAAACAATTAATTTAAAGAAAAAAAATTTAATTTTGATAAAAAGTAGGATCAAGCTCAATATTAAATGAGCACTAAATATTACTTGATTAATCAAGTCAATCACCAAATGGATCAAGTTTGACACTTATAGCTAAGTGAGATTTGTTTTACAGGAAAAAAAAAAAAAAAAAAACTAGATTAGGTTTGATTTTTCCATATCAGGGCATTTTTATCAATTTAAATAATACATATGATAAAATAACATCTTGGAAAATAAATTCATGGATAAATTAAAAGCAATTAAACTTACAATTGAAAAATTGATTAAAATATAAGAATACTTAAAATTAATTGTTCTTTTTCTTTAGTGAAAATGTAAACTAAAATTTTATCCAACAGGGTCGAATTACAACTGATCGTATCCAGGCAAATTTTTAACCACGTAAATTTGTAAAAGTGTTGCAAATTTAGTTAGCAATTATACTAATCTCACCTCTTTCATGATCAAGGATGCACATTCTATGATAAAAAAAAAAAAAAAAAAGTGAACTCATTCTTGTTTATATAGTTATATAAATAGTTCAATTGGATTTACTTTAATTGATCAGTTGATCAATTTAGATAGATTAAGATTTGGGCTTTGCTTCTCAATAGATCTTCTATGTATATAGTTATATAAATAGTTAAATTGGATTTACTTTAATTGAGTTGAATTTCCTAAAATTTGTAGAACAGGCTATATATTTGGATTTAGAACCTTTTAATTTTAGAAGTTAACTAGATAAATGGGTTGCGCTTTGTTGCGAGATGGGTAAATTGTTTTCTACATACTTTTATTGTCAGTAAATCGATCAATAAAATCATTACTAACAGACTCATCAACAAATCACAAACATCAACAAGGGTTTTTCTGACGGTTTATTGTCGCCCATGAGCCCATTAGGAAAATTCGTGTCGTGGACTGTGAGTATAAAAACCGACAAAAAATTCTATCAATAAATTTAAAAATTATGGTGGTGGTAATAAGAAAAAAAAATGGAAGCCATGAGTGTGTTCTTTCTAAATTATAAATAAAGAGTTTTTTTTAATAATAAAAAAAAAGTCAGCTTGTTCACACATGTTAATTAGCCAAAGAATATTAATTATCTAACATAAATTCTTAAATTGTTGTCTGCAATTCGTAGACAAGAGTTATCACTAAAAAACACAAACGTACAATATGTAGATGCAGACAAGGGTTAGTTTTAAAACACAAATAATGCTATATAAATTAGTAACTTAAAAATTGTGGCCATGCCTTCCATTTTAATTAGTCAACAATCTACTCAGCACAAACGTTTATTAGTGCACCGCTAATCACCAAAATTGACCTCTCTTTCTTTCTTTCTTGTTTCTCTTAAAACTTTTGGTGGACTTCGCATTGCATTAGTGATGGAGCTTCAATGGTGCGTGGCAATTCCAACTCAGATTCCACTACAAACTATACCCATTTGATGAGCAGCAGGCATAGGGAAATTGTTTTTCCCACATGTGGAACAGGCACCACGGCTAGCATGGTTTGTGGCTGACGGAATCGGGAATGTTGACCTCAAAAATGCAAACAAATGGGTGCATAAACTAGTTAGCTAATTACACATTGGAAAATATAGAACATGTTACGTATAGTTTATTTATGCTCTTGAAACTTGAAAGAAAGAGCCGGTTCTGTTCAGTTGCGTCTTTGAATCTCTTATTTGAACAAAAAGATGTAAAATTACTTAAAAATGCGTTATCTTGTTTGATTTCTTCTATATAACTTCAGTTGATCAATTTTATGAAGTTAGGCGCAGAAAGATTGCTGGTCAAAATCAGATGGAGTAGAGACGTATAATCTATAGCTTGACTAAGATAAAGTTTGTTTTTGTTTTTGAACTGTGTTTAGGTATGTTTCAAAAGCATATTTGGTTTGAAAAAATTGATTTTTTAGTGTTTTTTTAATAATTTTAATGTGGTAGTGTCGAAAATAAAAAAAATATTTTGATATATTTTTAAATAAAAAATATTGTTAAAATATTTTACATTGTAATATCAAACATCTAAATACATATCCTCTATGTGCAAGATTTATATATACTAGGGATTCCTTATCCAAGAAAATACTTCAAAATGAATTTCAGTGCATCTGTACCTACCAGAATTTCCCAATATTTCTTTGTACAGTAGCAATTTTTAAATTCACCTTCAAATCAGGTAAAATTTCCCATATTTTAATTTTTATTTCTCTTGACTTGAGGTCTCATATGAAAGAAATCTCAAGTTTTTCTACTTAACGTTTTCATGTGACGATTATTAGGTTGAAGACTTATTTCTCTAATGTACAGTGTGTAAGGAATCATACCTTCTGGAGTTTCGAGTTCACGATGTGGCCTACAAAACGTCTAATTAACGAAGTTCTTTATTATAAAGAAGTGCTGATGAACATTTTTTAAAGACATGTTGCTATACCTCATTGATGTGGATTGCTACACGTTTTTTGCCATTTGCTTGATATGATCTCCAATTCCTTATTAGATCTTTTCGTTGGAAATAATCTTAGAATTCAGCATGTGAAGATCCCTCGGATCTTTTCCTGGAAATGCAAAATGAAACTCAGAATGGGCATTCCACTAATTTTGTACACCAACATATTGAACTTGAAGTGGTCAGATCTCATGAGATGTGAGTGAAGGGTTGATAGTGTCCACAACCAACAACTGCAATATTGCCAGAATGATGGAGAAAATTCATTGGATGGAGAAAATTCATGTATAGGATATTGCATCATCCTTTATTTTTTAGTCTTTATGAGGCAAAAAGTGTATAAAAGCCCACTGGCTATAGAGGGATAGACCTTTTTGCAAGGCTTCTTGAGGTGGCAGACTTGGAGAATTCAAGAAAAGTAAAATATGCTTCCTTTTCAGGGGATGGCTGTTTCGTGTTGCTCAAACCTAAAGTTTCGTATCATGTTCTGATGTATGTATAGTTACGTTACGCCAAACTTTCTAGTGTTTGAGCTAAAATGAAGCTAAATTTGTGATTGCTTCAACTGCTCAGTCTTCGAAGTCATTGGACAAGAATTGTAGAGCTTTTGTGGTTCCTGATGTTTAGTTTCCCGAAACACGTATATATACAATAGAAACAGTAGATTTAAAATTTTCAGGAGAGTCAGAAGGAATCTGTTAGACGAATTTAAAGTTCTTTAGGATTTATACGAAAATTACCTGAAGATCAAATATTTTATTTAGCTTTGAATGTTTATTTCAAACTAGGTTGTTGCAAACCACAAATTGTCTAAATGTTTGGCATCTAATAGTAATCTACACAAACCACTAGTAATAAATCTCTTAAAACCTATTAGGAAAGAGAAATTATTGTACCGTAGAGTACTAGCTCTAATCTTTTGTGTTTTAGGTGTTTATGTAATGTACTTTTATCATCTTCTCTTTTTTCATGAAAATAAGAGGCATAATATTTTATTTATATGAAAACCTAAAAACTCTATAAATAGCAAAATATCAACTTGTCCCCTTAAATAATATCACATATATTATTTTAGGATAATTTTATAAATTTATTTAATCAAGTCCCTACTTAACTTTTTAGGTCTAGAATTGTAATCCCTGTATTAATTATATTATAATTCTCAATTTCTAAAATTTATTTATAATCAAGTCACACTTGATTAATCATCTCATTTTAATTTCTAATCAATAATTCTTATATGTATGACCCATTAAGTTCCCTAATAAGTTGGCTTAAATATAAATTATAAAATAAGATTAAATAAATTGAATAATTTAATTTATTATGAATTCAATAAATGATTGATTTATATTTAAAAATTAAGTGCAATGTCTAGTAACTTGTCATGATCCCTCAAATATTACGAAAGTCATAAGTGGTTTGACTTAACCTTTTAATGACCAGTTTCTCAGTGTAATTATTATTTTTTTTATTATGAATGTTCTGATTTAGATATTATAGCATAAAGTATGTCTACTTTGTTAAATCATATTAATTCTCAACATTATAATCATTGATTATTTGAATAAGATTTTGAAACTCTTTTCAAAACTCATTTCACCTTAACCAAGGATTTCACAATCAATACTAATTAAAAATAGATAGAACATTTTTTTTAATTTACTTAGGGTGACGAATCCTCTCTTGATTATTCAAGTACCTACATATAGTTTATGCTATATCTAATATATGCTCATTTGTTACCCTTGATTAGGACAACATATGGTTAAAATCAAAACATAACACTTCTTGTATAAGATAACTTAGTGATTTCAAGTTTAAATATCATTTATACAACTATCACGAGAGCCTTTCTATAGACATAGGTAATCTCTTCATTTGAGATTTTCTTGCGAGTCAATTCAGTATACATGTCATCTAACAAGTACATTCATATTAATTTCAGGTATCTCTCATACCTCAGTTTATGAGAGTTGTTGTTTCCTTTCATAAAGAAAAAAAAAAACATAATATGTACCAATCTCAACAACTCTAATTAATGTACAATCTTAATAAAACATTGACCTTGAATATTTAGGAACAATACTTTGACGTAATAAGAATCTCATAATTATAATAACTTTATAATTTTTTTTGCAAAGCATTTTTGTGCTATGAATTTTATCTTTACTCAGAATTTATTAATCAACTATAAATAAATATTAAAAATATTTTTTTTATAATTAATAATAAATATATTCTTTATAAATAAAATAAGTATTACGTGTATCTAACTAATTGGCTGCGGGGAATATTCACTAACAAATGCCATTTAGGCTGCCTTGTCAACCCATACCTAATAATAGTTGAATAGTGTCGGGTCCAATTTCTGTATGGATGACACTTGGGATCACCTAATAAATGAGTGTATATCAACAATCTTCCCTGTGGTCCTAAGGATTCAAGCCACCTTTCTTGAGGGTCCTAAAGAATATAGAAGGATAGAAAAGAAGAAAAAAGAGTGTTTGATTTCCAAATTCCAAAGTTACAAGTTGCAAAAGACAATAACATAAACATAGTTTCATTTTTAATTAGTTGAAAGTTGCCAAACTGCTGTACCTCTAAGGGCTGTCATCTTCTTCATTGACTGATTATGTTGCTTTAGAATTTTACACCAAGATATTTGACTGTGGTGTGCAGCACAGAATTCATAGGGCTTGGAATTGAATTCTTGAGTCGAGTCTTTTTAGGGCAGTACTGAATTGGAGATTCAAATTCTGAAGGTAGAGATAAGAAGAGAAAAGTGATGCTGACATGGATGATAGGGAAAAATATTGGCCTAGTAGAGGGCGATAATCAAAGAGTCATGATCAACAACTTGGACATTCTCGCATTCTAAAAAGTTGAAATCACATTGAAAACATAAGGCATATATAAAAACTAAATGCACCAGCCGGGAATCGAACCCGGGTCTGTACCGTGGCAGGGTACTATTCTACCACTAGACCACTGGTGCCTACACGGGTACGTTTTCCAGATTGAATATATATATATAGGTTTATATCAATATCACTCCAAGCTCCACCCCTCTCTCTCTCTCTCGATATATATATATATATATATATATATATATATATATATATGTGCGCGCGCGTGTTAATGGATCTCCTCATACATAGTGTTCCGTATTTGCATCTGAGACATCTTTGAGTTCAAACTAACCAACGTAACTCTTTTATATTGTAGTAGAATTATAAATTAATTTTAAATGTTAAGAAAAAAAGTTTAGAATATGTTTTTCATTTCAAGAAATTTGTTAAATTACTAATGGAAAGTTGATTTCTATGTGTAATACGATAAATGTAAAGATGTTTTAATAAATAAATCAGAAAAAAAATGTTTATTTTAATTAAAGATTAAAGTAGGAAGTTAATTTTCTTATGTAAGTGGTTACGGATGTGTCACAGCTAAGCTATATAGATTGCTTTGCAGAGATATTTATGGACTGATATGATAGAACTAAAACCAAAAAGAGTCATGAGTTGTGTAGAAACATCGGTATAAAAAAACTTATAACTTTTGAACTTTAGATCATGCTTAAATTTTGTTAGAAGATTCCAAAGATCTAATTCTATAAGAGGCTCGACAAACCATAACCAATTAAGGTCCAAAAGATATTTAAATTCGGCTCAACATGTGTTATTCTGACTAATTTTGTTACTTTTCCTTTTTAGTTTCAAATTTTTCTAGTTTGTTTAAGATTTTTGTTTCTTTTTATTTCTTTTTGGGTTTTTTTTAATTTGTTTAGGTCAATTTTGAGGTTTATTTAAGGAGTTGTAAGTCTCTCATAAAAATAGACTATTTAAAGAGAAAATATTTAGTAATAAGATTTTAAATTATAATTTGTATGCGTTGACCCTATTCAACAAAATTTTATATTGCTTATGTTTGCTATCTTATTTGTGTTGTTTTTGTCAGCATCGTTTTTCCAATAAAAATAAAAGATAGATATAAATACTAATATTTTACCTTATTTACCCTTTTCATTAGATATGTTTTTTTATTATCTTAGAGATTTACTTTAATTATTACCTACATATAATTTTGCATATCCCAATATTGACATAAAACACACACACACACACATATAATTTATCAATACACACACACATACTTCAAATATATATATATATATATATATATAAACTATTTTATTTTTTATTGAATAATCAATAATAGTCAGATAATGGATACTCGTATAGATACCCAAAACTCAATGAATAATTTTTAGATATCTAATTTTTTTACTCGATAAGGCAATGGATAGGATATGAATATCAAGAAATTTGATATGTTGATGCTCATTGTCATCCCTAAAACACTCTATAATCATTCCAAACAATAAAAATCAAACAATTTTTGTTTTTTAAAAAAATTATACATTTGGATTTGTTTTTTCAACAAGTGAAAAATCCTCCCCACTACATTTCACATGTCTTGGATCTTGGATCCTTCCTTATCTTCTAGGATCTATGTACAAGACTTATAACTCAATTTAACATGAAAATCACAGCCAAGAAAAATCATCAAACTCTTCACTATAATATAATCGTAGATCAATCCCGCATATGGGCACTTGCCCACACCGCCCAAAAAAAATCAAATGAAGTATATATCATGTTGAAACTAATAATGGGTTTCGACTAATATAAGAATTAGGAGAAATTTAAAATAGACGCGTTTTGATAATGAAAAAATAATTCAAAGGAATTATAATGGAAATGAGATATAAAAGTTAAGAAAAAAAACTACATCAAAAAAGTGTTAGTGTAATCCTAGTTAAAAATTGGTAATGTTATCATGAAATTGTAGTAAATATGTAAATGAAACAAATAATGAAAAGGAAAAATAAATATAGTTTGAAATAAAAAATAGTCCTAAGGACTTAGTAAAATAACCGATATAGTTCTAGCGATGATTGAATAAAAAAAATTGGATTTTGATGTAAAATCACTTATTGACCGGTTTTATGTTATCAAACATAACTCTCAATCCGACTGTTGGATTGGACTATAATTTTACAAAGAGCCTCCTAATATATTGTTCTATCTTAGGTTAAAAATAGCCCTTGAAGTTTGGAAAGGCGAGAATATCAATAGTTGGACCAAAAAAAACATGTAGGCTCTTTAATGGTATTTTCATAAACAAATTGGCAATTCAACTCTTTTTTCCCCTTTAAACTATCGACAAGTGCCAAAAAAATAGAAGACAAAATAAATAAATTTGAGAGCTTCCTCACTAAAACCCGAAGAGAAACCAAGATTTAAGGTAAGATAGATGAGGGAGTGAATACTGAACAGATCTACACAAGAATTATGGGGAAAATCAAGTGAGAGAGAAATAAAGTAGAGAGAGGAAACTCACAATATTAAAAGTGAAAAGAGGAGGAGTAGAAGATTTTTGTTGGTTAACATTCAAGGTTTATATCATTATCGAATAAGATGTCATAAACTTGATTGTACAAGTTTAAGTAAGATTAACAAAGTTTATGCAAAATTTTGAATTACGTTCTTAAATGTTAAAATGGAGAAAAGTGAATTGTGAAAATGTAATGTTTTTTGGATGAAATATGATGTAAATGACTCTTAATAAAGAAAAATTGGGTGTTTATGGTGAAAGTAGGGTCAATCATTTAAGGAGGGGAATGAGAACTTTTTGAACCATAGTAAATGATTGTAGTTATGTGTATTTATTGTGTGTTGTTGTGTTGATGAAGATTGAGATAGATTTAATTATGAAATTGTAAAAATGTGATGTTCTTGAGATGAAATATAATGTAAATGACTCTTAATAAAGTATAATTGAATAAGAAAAATTGGGTATTTATGGTGAAAGTAGGGTCGGTCATTTGAGGAGGGGAATGAGAACTTTTTGAACCATAGTAAATGTTTGTAGTTATGTGTATTTATTGTGTGTTGTTGTGTTTGTGAAGATTAAAATTGATTTAATTATGCTGTTTAGTTGTAATTGAATTTTTGATGTAATTTGAAAAAAGATAGTGAGAAACTGATGAAATAAGGTTGTGGTATATCCTTTAGTCTTTTTTTACTTGTAAAATTAGCATTAATTTTATCAGTGGCCACTGCATTAATGGGAAAAAATTGGTGTAGATAATTGTGGTATATCTTTTATTCTTTTTAATTATAAAATTATCATTAATTTTACTCTAATGGCCACTGCATCAACAGAGAAAATACTTTCAGTGATGAAATTAATTAAAAATCAGTTATACAATCGAATTAGGAATGATTGGTTGAATGATTGTGAATTATAAGAAAAAAATAAAATTTTGTTGAACATCTTTTTTATAATATATGTAAATTCTTAAACTTTATATTAGAAACTTATAATTTTTAGACTTTTGGATCTTAATTAATTTAATTATTTACTCATATTATTTTGCCCTACTAAAATTGGATTTTGTATCCGTCACTGCATATAATAGAAGGATAAAGACCCCATCCATCATTAATGTTATTTGAAAACTCATCGATGACAAATATTTTTTAGAATAATAAAATTATTCATAATAATAGAAGCTTTACTAAGCTCTTTAGTCACCTCGTATTTAGTAATGAACGTTTTTTTTTTTTTTTTAATGAGCTTAGACATATACTTAGGCTATAAAAATTGATCAACAGAAAATACTTTCCAATCAAAGAAAAATTTGACTTGATTTTTAGAAAAAGTGTTTTTCTTTTTATTTGAGTGGAAAAAACTTTCGAGAAGTCGTGAAAAATTTAAAATAGCATATTATTTTTTAATTATAACAAATTTGATTCTCAACCTTTTGATTGTTGTATATTTTGTTTTAAATCTATTTTTTTCAATTTCACCCCTTAGAATTTGATTTAATGTAATTTTTATATTAGCTTTGGTTCTTATTTTTATGATTGTTATTTGTTTTTCTATTATTATTATTTTTTTAATTGAAATTTTTTGTCTATCAAATTTGATCCTTATTCTTTTTATTGTTATTTATTTTATTTGAAATAATTTATGAAATTATAATTATTATTATTTTCATTTCATCATCTTTCAATTTTTTTTATCTGTTAGATTTGATCTCCATTATTTTGATTATTATTTATTTTATTTGAAATAATTTATGAAATTAGATTTTTTTTTCAATTTCATTCTCATTCAACTTTTAAATTTGTAAGGTTTGTTCCTCATTATTTTAATAAATTTAAAAAGAAATATTAATAAGTTATTTTCCTGCTCATTTTTCATAATATAACCAAACACTGGAAAATATTTTTCAACTTATTTTTCATGACATTACCAAATATCAGAAAATAATTCACTTTTCAAGAATTTTCTTTCCAAAAAAACCACTTTCCAATTGAAAACTACTTTCTAGTAAACAAACAAGGCCTTAGTCCATTAGGCAATTGAGGTAGTATAGTTTTTTTTTTAAAAAAAAAAAACAAAATAGCTTAAATTTTCCTTATATTTTAGGTTTAATCTCTAATATGTTTCTATAAACTATAAATGTAATTCCTTCTAATTTGTCTCCAAATTAGTTTAGATCATTCTACAATTTCTCCTTCTGGCACATGCTGTCATTCAAACTATGAAAACATCCTCACAAGAAAAACTTAAACATAGCCTAATTTATCATAAAATATTTAAAAATAATAAATTATAACGTGATATTAAAATTCCTTTTGTTTTCATGTTTATTAGCATTTTGATAATTTATATGAAATTTTAGTTTCTTACATAAAGGTATTTCTATCCATTTACGTGAAAAAATATGATAAAAATACATATTGGAGAATGACGTTATATTCGTGAAGAAATTGAAAACAATTAAACTTACAAAGATAGATTGGAAATTTAGTTAAAAAATTAAGAACAAATTGAAATAATTCTCCTATTTTAAATTCTTTTTTGTTCATAAAGAGGAGTATTGGATTTTATAACTACACGAGATTTATCTGGATTCGATTTTTCTAGTAAAATTCTATTTTAAATTCAGTTAGTGTTTGATATGTTGGATAATAATCAACAGGATATGATATATATATAAAAAATTGAAGTTATGCAATAAAACTTTGGAGAGTACAAAAATAAAATTTTGACTTGTCCAAGATTGTTATAGTGAAGAAATGTTTTTCCTGGTAAAAAAGACAAGATAAACTTATACAATTCTCGACCCACAGCCAAGCTTGGGTCATAGGTTAGGTTGACCATTGACCCGAGTCAATATAATAATAAAAATAATTATTATTATAGATTTAAAACTTGAATCAGGGGTCGACCTGAGGCCAAGCTTGGGTCACGGGTCAAGTTGACCATTAACCCTGGTTAATATAAGGATAAAAATGGTTATTATTATTATAGTTTGAAAACCTGGTTCGAGGATTGACTCGGGGTTAGACTCGATCATCTAGGCTCAAGTCATGGGTCTAGTTTACCATTAACTCGAGTTAACATAAGGATGAAAGTTGTTATTATCATATTTTAAAAACCTGACTCGGGAGTTGGCCCGAGGCCAGACCTGGATCAAGGATATAGTTGACCATTGATCCAGGTTAACGTAAAGATAAAAATAAATATTAACATAGTTTTAAAACTCGACTCGAAAGTCGACGCAAGACCAGGTCCAGGTCACGAGTCAGGTTGACCATTGACTCGAGTCAACATAAGAATAAAAAATATTATTATCATAGTCTTAAAATTCGACCCATGAATCAACTCGGAGTTGAACCCAGGTCAAGAGTTAGATTGACCCGGGTCAACATAAGGATAATTGAGTTATTTTCATAGTTTTAAAACTCTACTCAGGGGTCAATTAAGGGTTAAGCTCAAGTTCTGGGCCATGTTAACCATTAGTCCCTAAAACTAGCTATTATCATAATTTTCAAACCCAATTAAAGGGTTGACCTAGGGTAAGGCTCAAGTCAAGGGTTGGAATGGTTAACCCGAGTTGACCCAAAGCAAAAGAAGAATAAAAATAATAATTATTATTATAGTTTTAAAACCCGACTCAAAGGTAAATCTGAGATAAAGCTCAAGTCACAAGTTGGTAAAGTCAACCTGAGTTGACTCCAATTTTTTTTAAAAAATCAAAATAACCTCATTTTAACCAAAAAAAATTATATAAAAAAGTCAATAAATTTTTTACCTATGTTTTATATCAGGTTGACCAAGTCATAGGTTAACCTAAGTTTTTTATCATATTAGGTCGAATCAATCCTTCTATATTTTTTAAAAACTCATACTAGTCTAGATCTCAGATTAGTCGAGTCTCATCTAATATCTACTAAATTCATAATAAGATAAATTATCCACTCCAATCTAAAACACACCAAACACATAACAAACAATTATTCATTATATACTCTCAGTCCATTGTTAAGCACACTAGACACTACCTCAATCTTAATTGGCAAGTTTCAATAGGAACTTGAAAAGCCACTAAAAGACACATCTTTATCTTCAAACTTGTTTAAAATTGTGGTAGCAATTATGATTCAAAATATTTTTTTTATTTAAAAATATATTAAAATAATATATATTTTTTTTATTTTTAAAAAATTATTTTTAAAATCAGCACATCAAAACAATATGAAAATATAAAAACAATTTAACAAAAAAAAAAAACAATTTAAAATTTAAAAGAACAAGATATCAACCACGTTTCTAAAAAGACTAGGACTCTTCAAGATGCTGGGTTCAAACATTTAAAAAAAAACACAACACTCCAAATCTTGACACAACTCAGGAGGACAATTAAAATCAGCTTAGTTCTTGCCTTGTCACATCATCTACATAACTGGGAAAATAAAAATCCTGCCTTTCTAACAAAGAAAGGCCATACTTATCTTAATTTCTCTTTCTAGCTTTACTCTGTGTGTGTGTGTGTGTGTGTGTGTGTGTGTGTGTGTGTGTGTGTGTGTGTCTCATTGAGTTCAAACTTCGAAGTCACATGTACCAGATTCATTTAAGCCTTGGAACACAACCAGCTCCTTCGTCAACTCAAACCAGTAGGTTGTTTTTTTTTTATTGCTCGTGGGCATCAGCATTTATGTCGTTAATTAACAAGCAGTATTTCATGCTGGTGATCTTGATCTCTGAGGTAGATCAATCATAATGGAGAAGAAAAGAATGTCACTGATTTGCTTTCATTTGTACAATTGATATGAGAACAATTAGAAAATGTGGAAAGATAATTATATTTCAACACAATCATCATCATCATCAAAGTCATCTCTCTCATCATCCCAGTCCAATTTAAATGAGTTCGCCGACTCCTTCAATTCTGTTAGTCCGGTGAGATCCTCCAAATAAGTAGGATGATTAATTGCTTGAAGCAGGAATTCGATTCCTTTTTTCCGATATTCTGATACAACCTGAGCATATTGTTTGATCACAAGTTAAATTGCAGTTATAATGTAATGTAATGAAAGAACTAGAGAACAAAGAACAACAAATGAAGAACATGTTGACTGCAAAAGCAAGGATATATATATGTTGCAACTGTCATCCCAAATTTGATAGAAGTAATAAGCGTATGAATGCTATCTTTTCTGCAGCTCCTAAAAGAAACTCTGTCAATGATCAGTCTCAATAACAAAGTGTCTCTAAAAGGACCAAGGGAGGCCACATGAGCTGCAAACAAACACTTAAAATTAAGGGGTTCAGGCTAAGAAAACCCTATATGAAGAGGAGAAGATAAGTTAACAAAAGGGAATTTCAGGGGGAGAGGTCAGAAAGGCATCTGGTGAAACCCTATTCTTAAATTCACTAATTGTTTGGACTACCTAAGCAACAAGGCATTATCATCTTATTTACCCACTAAACTGCCACTTGTATGAACACTAGAAGTAAGATTATAAGAGATGATGAAGCAGCCACGTGAAATTAATTGAAAAATCTTTTTGTATCAGCAAAAACTTACAGTGCTGCAACAAGCAGTGCAACTATTAGAGGAGTGGCCTACAAGGGTCATTTGCGAAAAATGAAAGAGAGAACCCCGAATCTGGTGGGGCATTATACCAAGAGGAGGCTCACTGCCACTACTGCTACTAGTGGAGTTTGTGATATCACCTTCAGCAAACATCCTGCACAAATGAAAGCAAAAGAAATGGAATTTCTTAATAAATTCTTAATATGAGGATGCCTTAGACATAAATATTTGCAGACTACGAGCTTCATTGACATAGTTTTCCAGACTTACCCATCAGGATGATGCAAGATGCTGACAAAAAGCTCTACAGCAAGAGATGAAGCAATAGGAGCAAGCCCTGGACGTGTAACAGTGCACTGCTGGTCTAAAGTTCGATTGGCAGTTGACTGCACAAAGAGAACATGAATTAATTCTGAACTTGATTAAAAAACAATTAATACATCAGATCAATTGCATTCTAGTAAATTACATCTGTAGGTGCAACCACATCATTGCAGAAGTAACAGCCCAGTCTCTTCCCTCCTTTGTCAGTTCGAGCAAGGTTTTCCATATCAATAGATGAAGTGTTAGCATGAGCAGAGCTAAAAGGACCAGGGCCATGCCGCATTACCAAGAAGCTATCAAACCCAAGAGCTGCAGTTATAGTAATCTGCAGAAGGATAATTGAATAAAAAAATAAATCAATAAAAGCTAACGTCCATATGAATTAATAATAGATGGCCAATCCAATGAATTGAAATCAAGTTAACTGATCTCCAGATCAATTCAACATAAGCTTGATGAAAGAAAAGACTGAAAACATCACAAGAACTGTACTAGGTACACAGATCAGATTAAGAAGACACCTTGTTAGCACTTGCACATAGAAGGGTTGGGAGCCATCGGCTCTCTCTTGTATCAGTCAACAAGAAAACTGCATCATGGGAATCAACCAGATCATACAGACGGCTACAATCATCAACCACGCTCTTCTCTTCTTGGTTAGTCACTGGATGACCAGGCATTGGTATAGCCATCACTTCACCCTTTGCTTCCTGAGGGGAAAAAAGAAGAAGGAAAACAAGCGATGAGCTATTAGCAAGGATTAGTGTTCATGATGAGAAAAAATGAAAAAGAAAGAAAAGAAAAGAAAAGGATCAACATTCATTTTGAGCTAAGCCTTATGTACATAGCTATTAAAAGTAAAATCAATTACCACAGCTGGAAATATACGCTTCAAGCTTTTAGCGGCTGCCAAGGCTTTAAAATCACCTCCATCGAGGCAGTCATCCAATGTGTACAGGGACTGCCTCAATGGATTAGACATAGCCACTCTTCCATTGTCAACTAGTGTAATTTTTCGGACACCCCAAGCCTGCAATATACATAATCTTTGAGAACCAACATAGAGACTATCAACAATAAATCGAATCTTCATATCACACTCACCATAAGCATGCGAGCAACCTGGCATCCAAGCGTGCCTGCTCCTATGAGAAGACACTTCACAGAAGATAACTCATCTAAGTTAAGGGATGGCAAGGCACGCCATCTCATGAGTTTTAAATTCAAATCTGCAGCAGATACGGCCAACCTGTAAAGAACATTTGAAATGATAAGATAAACGGGGTGATACTACCATGAAGAAGGAGGAGAAATGGGGACAAATACCTAGTTGGGTCCATGGATTTAGCAAGGTTAATACATCTGGATACGTATTTATTTTTGTTTTTTTCCCATCCAACTGCATTAGGTACAAGTTGATGATCATTCAATCCTGAAAACAGATATTTCTTGCAAGTTAGAGATTCACCATATATGCATGCTGTAGGAAGTCAAAACAGCAATTGGACTAGAGCTGTGTTAGCCAATTTCAGCTGGTCTACCTTGTGGAGCTGTTATTAAGGCTTCAATGACAAGGGAAGACTCCATATCCATAAAACCACGACTCTCTCTGTAGCATAAAAAGTGGACACTCTTCAGATTCCATCTTGAAGAAATCAGTGCTAGGAAGTTGCGAAGAGGCCAACCAGGATCTTTTTCATGACATGGGTCATAAAAACCAAATAGCACCTGATGATAGCAGGCAAATTAGCTTTAAGAAAGAGGCATTTACAATCACATCTCATTACTTTACCCCAGGAGCATATAAACAGATAAATATACGAGAATTGCCCTATTTATAGATACATGATATTCATTTTTCCAAGGAACTGGAAGAGTTTGGAGACGGACCTTTTGATTATCAGCCTGACAGGCTTCCCAATCCTTTAGATGCCTGATAGTAGCATGGGAATTGGAAGCAATACTGATAAAAAAGAATGGAACATCTGCAGCAGATTTGCATGATCAAGGAGTTAAGGTTATCTCATTGACCAAATGACATGTGAACTGAAAGAAAAAAGATGATTTTACCTGCGGTTAAGCTTGAGTTACGCCAGTCATTACAAGCCATAGATACGGATTTTACCTACACATTACAAATATCATTTTAGTATTGCTAAACAGATAAATGACAGCTATTATAATGGATTATCAACCGAATTCCCAACAGTTATCATATTATATGCACCTCTTCTGAGGTGAACCATTCTGAAGCACGCTTTGATTCAACCAATGTCGCAGGAGGATCAAGCACCAAGGCAGGGAAAGCAAACCAGTAATGAAAGCTCCATTTTTTTAGGTCTGCGAAGGATATAAGAAGGAACCTTGAAAGCACCGCACTGTCCTCCACTGCTCTCCCAGTGTGAATGTCTTCCCAAATCTAGTTATTCACAACACAGAATTTTCATGTGACATCTTTATCTCAAGAAATCATCACATATTCTTACACAAAATGGAAATCACTGATGGGAGATGGCCATGTTTACAGTTCAAGAATTAGACCAATTTGAACTAAATACCCTCTTCACTAGAACAAACAAGCAGTTAAATCACATTTTCTCTCAACTTACAATAAAGTCAATTCATCACTGCAATGCTAAAATTGCTCATCCAAGATCAATCTGAAAGAAATACCTTGTTTGCTTCCTCCTTTAGCAAGCTCTTTTTATCCAGGGCATGGAAGGCCTCCAATGTATTTGTATTGTAAAGAGTCCCGGGTACAGGGCATCTGTTCCTGTTGCCGCGACTAATTGCAGGCATTGAAGACTGGCCATTTTCATCAGTCGGCAAAGATTCAGCGAGAAGTCTCAAGTGATTGGATACTTGGGAATGTGAGCAAGGCGCATAAAACCCTGAAACAAGACCAGTCAAAATCCTAGTTTACATGAGTAAAGATCGTCTATATCAACATATGACTAGTCACAAAATCCACACCTGCCTCCTATTCAAAATCCAGCCTCTTAACTGTTAACTCCTTTTCTTTTTTTCAAAAAGCTTGATTAATATAGTTTCAATATATGATTACACATCAATCAATTTCGGAGTTCTCATCATTAACAATTTGAATGCTTAAAGAAAACCCAAAAGAATTTAAAAAAGATATTACCGGTGATGGGTATAGGAGAATCATCGATGCCATATTTGTTGAGCTTCAAAGAAGACAATCTGTGCCAGAAACCTTCGTCAGCTAAGCTATTAAAGGGTACGAATTGGAGGATAGTAGAAGATGAAGATCCACATCCACTCCTACTCTTTTCCTCTTGAGCCATAACGCACTCTTCTACCTTTCAATTCTGATTAAGATTTGACAGATTGTAAGCAAACTCTTATGTCTATATATTCTTCAACTTGTTTGTTGAACTCTTTGACACACAGAGAAAAGCAGCCTTCCTGACTTTGAGAGTGTTTTCGCTTTTGGTTTTTAATTAAAGTAACTTCAAAAACATCATGGAGACAAGACAACAAGCGAAAAACGAAGAAGAAGAAGGACTTTGTTTCAGTTCGTGTTTGGAAATGAAACTGGATCTTCCGCGACAAGAGAAATCCTTTTCCCATCTGTTTTTAGACTTTCACTTCATTAATATTTTCGTAATTATTATTTAGTTCTTCCTGTCCTTTATCTAGTCCTTGTTTGTCTGAACACATCATAAGTTAGTCCCTTAAGCGGAGGTCACTGTTAACAACTCCTTTCCAAAATGTCCAAACTAAACCACTTCTTTAAACTTGCTTTTTTCTGGTAAGGCTGGAGATTTTGGCTAAGAATTAAGGGTACAATTAGATTGTAAGTTGTTTTTGGGTGCATGATTAATTTGTAAATGATAACTAATTACATAAGACTTATTTAACCATGAATACAAAAATACAGGGATTAAATAATTATTTCAATAAAACTAGAAGGGCTAAATAAATAATTACTCTTCTTTTTAGTATTTACGGCTCCACGTCGGGTCAGATAACATATTATGAAATCGAGAATGCGGGTAAGGTTTTTTTAAAATGTTTTTTTATTTTAAAATATATTAAAATAATATATTTTTTTTATTTTAAAGATTTATTTTTAACATCAATAAATTAAAATAATCCAATAATAATAATAATAATAATAATAATAATAATTATTATTATTATTATTATTATTAAATATAATCAAACATAAAAACAAACAAATAAGTTGTAATTTGCTGTTCAGTACAAATTCCAGACCTGCAAACTAGGTCGACCCATCCTTTTTTTTTTTTTTTTTTTAAAAAAAAAGAAAAGAATTCTTTGCTTTTAACAAAACATTCTCGTTGTTTGCTTTTTTATTTTCATTTATATTTATTATAGTTATTTATTCAAGCAAATGTGTTTACCACATCCCATTCGGCAAAAATAGGTGACCCAAACGAACCATAAGAATTAAGGGATGACTATTCAGTTGCGTGTGCGCCACTGCCGGGAATTTTTTTTTTTTTTGATAAAGCCTTTAAACTTAACAAGTTTTGTGGGTCAATATGGTGACTCATTCATTCAATTTTTATTAAACTTCACCCCCCAGCTAAAGTGCCAGATTATAAATTACACGAATTTTTCCCGCATGAATCCAAATCAATCTAAAAAAATATTAAAAAAATTATTTAAAGTTTTAATATTTTATATAAAAAAAATATAAAAACAAATATATATTTTTTAATTAACATGATTGTTTGGATCAATTTATACAAACCTCGACTAAATTTATAGACCATAAAATTAACGATCATGTAGGTCTTTAGTAACCTTAAAACTTATAAAATTTAAATTAATAATATTGAAAAAATAAATTTAAAATTTAATTATTCAAGTTAAAGCTTTTAAAGAAACTTTTGCCTGCGGAGATATATAGAAAGAGAGACGAGCTAAAATACTCAGTTGTTGGATGCAAAGACAGAGAGGGTATACTCTAACCCAATAGAGTGTCATATTCAAATTTATATATAATTTATGTTGTTAATTTTTAATATATATCTAAAATAAGTTGTGTATTTGTTTTTAGAAAAAACTACTTCTATAAATTTTGTTTGATAAATATACAATTTGTTTTCATAATCTATGTATTTTATTTAATAAAAACTGGATATGAAGAAATTTTACGTGGATCTCTATTATAAGTCCACCTTCAATAAAGGCGGGTATGGAGTATCGAAATCTGTCTCCATTGTAAATAATATATAGATAGATATGGAGCTTAAGAGTTCTCCATAAAACTGAAGGTGGAGGAGGGCGCATATATATCTCTATTAAGAAGTACTATTTTTTATATATATTTATTAGGATAATAATCATTTTTTATATCTTTCATTATTTGTATTTCATATGTTTGTGTGTTTAGCTACTCCATTCTTTTCATCAAATAAATAAATGATATGTCTGAAAATTAGTACTGATGTTGCTTTATCTGTGCTGAATGCTTCCTTTCAATTTGGTTTTTTTTAAAATGCTTTTTGTTTAGAAATAAATTAAAATATTTTAAAAAATAAAAAATTATTATTTTTATATAAAAAAATTTGAATTTTGGCTAACCTTTATTTATTTTGCAATTTTAAAAAAGAGCTTCATAAGACTGCAAATTTCTCTTACTAATTGCTACATAAGTTGCAAATTACTAAAAAAGATTCTTCTTTTGGCCTTTTGGAATTCAACATATCATTCTTTCAGTACAATGATGTTTGGATTTTTCGTTAAAACATTATTATTTTTTTGAATATCTTGTTTTAATTTTAAATTATTTTATAATATTTTTAAATAATTTTTGATAGGCTAATATTAAAAATAAAATTTAAAGAATAATAAACAAAAAACACTTTTTAAAAAAAACTTCTATCACTCTATCAAACCTGCAATAATCTCACAAAGTTACGTTGCACCTAGTTGCACTTCATAGTTATGCAATTTCAGATGCATGCCAGCAAACGAAAAAGAGGTATTATTCAAACCCAGACCTGATATATGTTACATTACACAAGACAGTTATGATTAGAGAGTTTTAAGTCTTACAAAGGAACATCCATGCTTACACAAACTAAGATTATATCACCTCGTCAACGCAAAGGCGCTAGTCCCAGGTAAGGGAAGCCTGGTTGCGGTGGCCAATGGGAGCTATTAATTGTAAATATCAACAAAAAAGAAAGAAAAAAGAGACGATACCAACTCTCATAACACTCTTGGCAGAAGCATCCTAGGCATCAATCGTGTAAAATATGTATTGCTATCAGAAAGTCTTCCACATTTTGCACACCTCTCACACACAAACAGATAACACTTCCCAGAAGAGATACACGGACATGAACATCAACACCACCAGGTCCACCACCAACAACAAGATTTTTGGTTCTTAAGAAGACGGGCTCGAGGAATCAAAGAAAGTCACCCTCCTTTTCTTGTTTGGAAGTGGTGTCCTTGGTGAGTATTCTAGTGAGGCAGAACCTTTCTCCAAGACAGAAGTTAGGGCATGGTGAATAGATTTTGTAAGAAGCTGCATTGCCTCTGCATCATCTACAGCATTCTTATTTCTGTTGCTGGTGAATACAAACTCGTTCTTTAACCGGCTTCCCAAGGTTGATATTTCTGCGTTCACCATTTTCAAAGGAAGTGCATCAACAGCTTGTCTTATATCAGATAGAAGCTCAGGTCGATAGTCACAACAGATAGATGCCTTGAAGTACAACGTTCCTTCTTTAGTTCCATAAAAATATGTCTCAACTTTTACTTCGTCATCAGCTGTTGGAATAAGAAGGCCTTTACAGGCTTCTAAGGCATTCCTTTTGAGTTCTTTGACTTGGCTAATGACTGCGGCAAGCAACGTGGCTTTGTCCATCTACAATTGTCATTTAAACACAAAGATACAAGTCAGAACCGATAATGGGAATTGCCACGATCATTGATTAAGTTACATGGGCATAAGACGAAATAAAAGCGAAACTACGATCGCAGCCAACAGGATGCTTATACTAGCAGTGACATACCAGCAAGATATGCCTTCATATTTCAATGTTACCTGCAAAAGTAATTTGGTTAATTAAGAAAAATTAATGATTCATTCAGCTACTACTTTGATTTTAATCAAAGTTTATAGGCTAAGCTAAATCCCTCCAAAACTTTCAGTAGAAAACAGTTCGAAAAAGGCCAATAAAGATGAGGTGAATAAATGATTTTTTTGACTTAGTCAACATTTGCAACTTCACATAAGAAAATACACAATGAGAAGGACAATGACCGAAAGAAATCCTATAATACTTAATGTTGTCAATTTCGAAGCTTGAGAACTTTAAATATAGCGTCTTTCTTGTCCCAGACGTCTATTTCATGTTGGCATTCCCGACCTTGATATTAAATCATATGTATTATATGATCGAGATAAATTATCATATTCAGCAGCTAATAAAGAAAAAAATACTTAAGCCATCAAACATATGAATACTCAAAAAAACATCATGGTGGGACCATGATACAGGACCTGGCATATTGTCCCACCATCGATTAATATTATCATTTATCAACTACTAGTTCATGTATATTTGTGTGTGTGTGTGTGTGTGTGTGTGTCTGAGGGCGTATCCTGCCGACAGTAGGTTTGGCTCTGCTATTTATTAATCTTATTTTCTAGAATCAATATGTGGTTTGTATCTCCTTGTTAAAATACTAGAGGATCATCAAATAACGAACGATAAATTAGGACCAGGGGGAGGTTCCAAGCCATCAGTAAACTAGAATTTATCTCCTTTAATATCCCGTAGCCAGAGCTGATAAGTTGGCTTCACAATCTCAAGCATGTCTTACTGAAGAACAACATAAACTAGCTGATTCAACTAGAATTATGGACATTATATGTAATGATGCATTTAGAAAATACATGTTATTCATCCTTCTAGTAACTTGTAGGTCACCATGTTGAGATTAGAGAAAATGTTCTTATTCTTTTGATGAATGGGATTAAAGAAAATGTTATAAATTCTATTTTATTAAAAAGTATCCAAGGATGAGAAGCAAGGGTTGTAACCAGTACTAATTAACCATACCCCTTCTAATGCATTATCTCAGTATTTAATCTCAACCTCTATATTTGTTTCTTTTTTATGACAGATTAAAGATCCCTAGTTGACTTTGTTTACAAAAAATATGCAGTTGACTACTCATTGAGAAATAAAATCTAGATGATGTGCCATAAACCGAAGTTAGCTACTCTTTCTAATATGAAAGTATAAGGTATGATAACACCATATAAAGGTCTATAACACATTGATGGAAGCCCTTGAGCTTCACAAGGCAAGATGAAACAGCGAGCAAACAACACAAGTACGGATCCTTCTGGTTTATTAGAACATAATATGTCTCTCTAATTTAAGCTTTATCAGGAGCAATGAAACAAGATTATAACTGCTTGTTTCAGTACTTCATGCTTATATATTGCTTAAATTTAGAGTTTATCATCCATGATATTGAATTGTCCTTTTCTTTTAGCTGTTTTCTAAAACAGCGTCGAAGTTTTTCTACAATCTGGCTTGAGCCTTGGTTTAGTTGCTCTGCAAATAGAGGGAAACTTGGGAAGTTTTGAGTCCAATTTTTTACATTTTCCTGGTTTCTGGACAAGTCAGAATTTTCATTAAATAGGCCAAACTAATTTGGTTGTTTACGGTTACTATAAGATTGAGGTCCTGAGGTGTTTCTTTCTACTGGTATTTTATTTTTTTTCCGATGCCGTAAGATTGCTTCCTTCCTGATCAATTATCATGCCTTAAAAATTACTCTATTTAATCCTTAGATTTCATCATGTCCTAACTTCTGTCAGCAACCAGGAATTATATCTTGACCAATCAGGAATTATATCTTTCAATCCATCAATGATACAAAGTCAGGAACACCAGCCAAAATCCCTCTAATTAAACTAATCAAGTTGTCTTCATGTTACCTTCTATTAACCAGTTTTCAGAATCAATTCTGGTAAAAGTTAATAAACTTGCTACAACAATCAAGGGAATGATTTAGAATTAAGCAGCACTGTGTAATCATATTAAGACAATTGATCTTGACCAACAAATTTTTTTTTGACAAAAACTAACAAATTAAGGAAGGAAACACATATGCTAACCTTTTCAGTGCAGGGCACAAGACCGCGAAGAGTATCAAGATGGGCATTGATCCTCTCCCTCCTCCTCCTCTCGGCCTCGCTATGGCTCTTCAAAGCTGCCAAAGCCTTGGCCTCAGATATCCCCTTATTTCCAACTCTTGCAGGTGCCTTTACTAGCTCTCCCATCTCAGCATCCAACACCAAACTTTGAGAAACCATTGGCCTACCTTGCAAAACATCACTAAAACCCTCTAAACTACGCGGAAACGGATCAAACGTGTTCATATAACTGGACCCAGATGAAGAGTTAGAGTTAAAAAAGTAGTCAAACATTGTAAAAAGAAGCAAGTTCTTGAATTTTGAAAAATATGCTTATGTTGTACTATGTGTTTAGTCTACGAGCCAAAAGTGCAGAAGAGTAGGCCTGGAGGTCGAGTTGTTGGAGCAAACCAGAAAGAAAGCATTTGGAGAGGAAAGTTTTGTTGTTTAACAGCTTTGTTGGTGAGTCTTGATGTTGTTTTAGCTATGATCATGAATTCCATAACGGAAAAGGGACGATTTTGGGTTTGAAAGGACATCGGAATATGTTAACCAAAAAAAATCCACATTTTCTTCTTGATACTCTTGAAGAGCATTGTTTATTTGCTATACGTGTTACTTTCTTTGGAAACTGGAGCTTAATTTGTCTCTGAGAGAGAGAGAGAGAGAGAGGGAGAATCTTGAAAGAGTGAGCCTTCAAATTTTTCTGGGATTTCAATGAATATAAGGGAGAGAAAGGGACAGAGATCCTCAAAGGAAATGGAGTTCACAGGGATGGTTTTTCTTGGAATGGAGAGAGAGGTGAAACAAATGGACGCAACTCCAGAGTTGAGACTTGGAGTTGTGCAGTCTTGGAAGCAGTATAAATGGGGACTGCCCTGGCTATGCAGGCTTCATTTTTTTCAACTCGTAAAATATTGCTCGGAAGTTGAGAGGTCAAAAGGGCTAAACCAAACACAATTTTGGAGCATCTGCTGATCTAAAAGCTGAGCAAGAGTCCAAATTATTGGATAAATAAACGATTTGAATTTGAAAACTTGTGTTTTGGAAGCTTTGGAAGGGGTATCCGGTGTAAAGCACACCGCATCGTATGTGTCTTTTCTGATGTTTTGTCCATTGTTTGATTAGAAGAGTCAATCAAATCAGCCTATCCTTTTAAACTATGAAATCTTCAAATTTCTAATCTTTATTTCATAATTTTATTAGTGTGATTCAGTTTATTAATGCTATAAAAGTTGACTTTTAAAGTATTTTTTGGTTTAAAAATATATTAATATAATATATATTTTTTAAAAATTATTTTTAATACTAACACATCAAAATAATTCAGAATATAAAATAATATTTTAAAGTTCAAAAATTAATAACTCTTAAAAATATGATTAAATTATAATATCAAACACCATCTAAAAATTAATTGAGCATGTGTTTGATATTTTATAGGATAGGACATTTTTTAAAAATATTTTATATTTAAAAATATATTAGAATATTTTTTTTTATATCAACCAATCAAAATCATTAAACACTAAATTTATTATTTTTTATAAACATTTAAAAAATTAACAAAAAAAAAAAAACCAAAACTACCGCACACATTATTAAGTGAACTCTACATTGATGATTTTTTTGGGTATAAAAAAACAGATTTGGGCAATCGCTGATAGTGAATTATTCATGAAAATTTCAATATGATAGTATTTAATTATTATATGCATTTCAATTTCCCTGGCATCTAACTTCAACCACTTTGCTCCAAGATGTTCTTTTACAGCCGCAATTCCATCCAATAACCATGGGATTTGGTAAATGGTCAATTTTATTTGTAAGTTTCTGAAAATTTTCTATTTTTTCGACAATAATCCCAAATATATTAATTTTACCACTGGATCTGATTTTTAAGGTGTTTATCTAATTTAATCGCTATTTTTCATAGTTTAAGTGGTTGTTTGATTTTTTATTTTATTTTATATCATTCTGCCTTTTTATGGGTCTTTGTGCTGCAATGAGAGTTTTATACAAATGGTTAATAAATTAGTTTTCAGAACTTTTGTAAGGAAAAAAAAAAGTATCAAATGGAAGATCAAAATAAAAAAAACTATTAGGGAATTATAAAAAAAAGTATGTCAGCTATCTGTACATTTATAAAATAGTTTTTGTATTTTATATCTAAATTATAGATCAATTAAGTAAAATCTCATTCTATATTTTTTTAGCTCTCTTAATATGCTATATAAATTTGGTTCATTCTTTATTTGAAATAATACTCATATATATTATCATATATATTAGTTGGCTTTAGATCTAAACTAGCTTTGATACCCACGCTTCGCTGCAAGCTCAAATTATTTTATTTTATTTTATAAAAAATGACCATGATAAACTCGTAACAACACTAATTAGGGTTAAGCAAGCACAAGATATCTTGTTAAATTTACGGCCCAAATCATGTAACTAGAATAACCCGATAAAAAAATTATAAAGTCCTTTTTTCTAAGAAAATATGTTAACTTTTTAAATCTATAACCCGAGTCATTAAACTTGAATCACCTAATCTGAAAAAAATAAAATAATGAAGTTCAATTCTTAATCAATTAAATATCAAAGAATAAAATCGAACAATTTTTTTAATTATACAAGTGGATTTTAAAAAATAAAAATTCAAAGAATAAGGATCATAATTATTATTATTATTATTATTATTATTGAAATATTACTACTACTACTATCATTACAATTATTGCTAGTATTATCATTAATAATACTACTAATAGTAGTAGTCTCGTCGAAATTTCCAACCCTATATGGCAGCCTAATCCTACTAGACTCAACCTTTTCGCTCACCAATCTACTCTTGTTTGCCTACAACTAGTTTGTCTCACAAACCCAAGAGGTTACACATACTCTTTCAACGTTGTAAACAAGCGGAATACACAACGTTGAAAGATTGTGGGTAACCTCTTGAGTTTGTGTCACAAACTAGTTGTGGGTAAACACGAGTGAATCGGTAAGCGAAATGACTGAGCTGTGAAAATAGTAATAATACTAATAGTATTGTTATTACTACTATTATTATTAAATTAATTTTATATTTTTAGGTTTAATAAAAAAATATAACAAAAGAGGTTGAGTCTCACTCGGGTTACGTCGGGTCTCCTAGGTTTCATGTTGACCTGGTGGGTCATTTAGATTTGATTGGGCTAATTACTAGCCCAATTTTTTATTATTTAAAACTTGCCTAAGGCACCAGGTCGCCCGAGTCCCGGGTCAACTTGTCAGACCAGGCCGAGTTTTATATCTTTGACCATTATTACTGTTGTTATTGTTATCACCATCATAATAAACTACCACCACCACCACCACTACTTACATTACTATTATTTTTATTTTTATTAACATCATCATAATCATTGAAAAAAAAATAAAAACCATGAACTTGATTTGAAGGATAAGATTGAAAACTATAAAAACTTTGACAAGCCAAGGAAAACAATAAAAAAAAAAAAAAGAAGAGGGGCTAAATTACTTGATTTGATGGATAAAATTGAAAGTCATAAAAACTTTAACAAAAGAGCAAAGGAAAAAAAAAAGAAGAAGTAAAAGAACCAAATAAAAAATATTATATATACAAATTAGAAATTAAGGGCTAAACCAAAAATAAATAAAACTTTAACAAAAAAAAATTAAAAAAAAATACAAAAATCAAAATTAAAAGGACTACATCTAAAATATCAAAAACAATGAAGATCATAGTGCATTTATGGGGGTAGAAGAGAGAAATGAAGGGTAAAAAAAGCAAAAGGTCACTAGTAATAAATAAGCCATATTTGGATGATATGTGCAACCCATAATAAAAAAGAATATAATGAGGAATAAAATTATATAGCTGAAGCTTATTTTTGATAATCAGAAGTTGCAACATGCGCCAACTAGAGTTTGCAAAGGCTTTTACATGTTGGCGCATGCTGTGCAAGCACTAAAAGCTTTTTCAAATTTAAAAATATTATTTAGGTGCTAAATTATGTTATTAACATTAATCAAATTTACAATTAATAATAATTATAAAAAAAATAGTGGATTACTTTTGACCTCAATTACTTAAAACTCTTGAATTCAAGGACACATTTAATTTTATTGCTTATAAAAAATGAAAATATTGAAATACTCCTTCCCTAACTGTGTTGATATTTTTTTTATCCTTGAAGTTATTTTTAATTTTTTTTATTCATAAAAATATTGAATAGACTAAAACACATCAAGATAAATCTATAATGACTAATGTGCAGTAATATTTTTTTTTTTGGGAAGATCATTGACCCCACTTCACTATTATAGTGAATAGTAGACTATGTCTATGGCCACATGAAAATTCCCTTACCTTTTAGTTGTTTTTCATGTAGAAGTCTTCCTTATTTTTAGTTCAATGAAATTTGTATATTTGAAAAAGAAAAATTTATCCAACACTTGTTAACAGACTCATTTCCCATTTTCCTTATTTTTTACAATATGAAATTGCACCTTCGTTTTTATTTAATAGAAACCATTTATTTATATAAAAAAATACCAATTTATTATTCCCTAGAACCATACGTTTTTATTTAATAGAAACCATTTATTTATATAAAAATATACCAATTTATTATTCCCTAGAACCATACGTTTTTATTTAATAGAAACCATTTATTTATATAAAAATATACCAATTTATTATTCCCTAGAACCACATACATGTTGTTAACTGACGTTTCCCTATTAACAAGAGTTGATTTTGACTTCCTCAAAAAAAAAAAAAAAAAGGAAAAGAAAAATTGATTTTGAGATGAGGAGTTTCATTTGGTGCTCTGTCGGCATTTTATATATGTTTGAATTACTTGTTGCCTTCTGAAGTGAAGCCAAAAGAATTAGAAAATATATTTATATAAATAGTTGGAGGTGAAGAGGAGCCGCCCCATCGCTTTATGACGGCTACTGCCCGATGGGGTTTTCTGACTTCTCTGTTTGACATAAGATTCCAAATATTAATTATACAACAAATGAGGAAAAAAAAGAAGAGCAAAAATTTGGCCTCCACAAATGTTCGATTGTTTTATTGGAAGACTTTCTTTTACGAGGCTATGAGGCCTTGCCTTGTCTTCATCATCCTCATCTACTTCCTTGGTACAGCCATCACTTTTCTATAATGACACTTTTCTTTAAAATAAACAAAGGAAAAAAAGTATTTTATAATATGGTGCTTGTCTAGATTCAGCCCATGTAAAGATCAGGCTACAACAATGAGCTATGTATTTGTTCATATACTATGATATATCACCTACTATATTCCTTATTGAGCTCCAATCACCTCTTGCTTGATTGGTGTCTATATTTTAGTGTAGTGATAGTGGAGGAATTTGCTGCAAGAGTTACTTCACGATATACATGTATTCATATAAAATACAAGATTTGATTAATTTCCAATCAAATTAAGAGTGGAAGACCTTATAATTAGAAGTAGAAAATTAAATTAAATGGCCAACACCATCATTATAAGTTTACTAAAGATTCTAACTTTTTGCGCCCCCCCTAATGTCATAGTTTCTAATCTTTAATGGGTTTTATACATAATTCATCTCTATGCTCTTTGAATTATTTTAATGAAGTACTCTGTTGTTCTGTATTGCTTGTTTGAATCTGTATATGTTAATACAATATTAATTTATAATACGATCCCTCCATCTTGAATACTGACCGTAAGTCTATGAATTTGACCCGATAAATGATTTCCATGTATGATGTATTTCTAAAAAAAATATAATATCTAATTTTAAAATTAAAAATAATTTATTAATTTAAAAAAATTGTTTCTTTTTCCTTCTTCTTCTTGTTTTTTAATTTTGTGAAGGGCTGACTTTTGCCATTTTAAGAGTTGGTTGCTTATGGCGTTTGCACAAATATTAAAAAAAAGGAAAATAATTCGGTTTCGGGGTTGAATAAAATTGATGTTACATATTGATCTTGAATAAAGTTTTGAACAGTAACGATTTCTTCCTTTAATTTAAGTTCAACAAAATTCTTAAGTTCATTTCAAGAAAATCAAAGATATATATTTTTTTCTTTTTACTAAAATTTTAGATTATTTTTATTATATTTATTAAAAATAGATACATCCAACCATATCAAACGCATTGGATATATGTTGAAGTGTCATAAATGTCAAGTCTTTGCAGATAAGATCAATGCACCACTAACATAATATGGTTGTGCTATGAGCATTTGCAATTTGAGAAATTAATGTGATCAGTCCGATCAACCCAAAAAGAAGTAATGGGTATCGATTTATCCTGGTAACAATTGACTGTAGCACATGACAAGGATATGATCAACAAAGGGAAATTGACCTTAACGATAGTCGAATTTGGATGACAATTCGATTATAAGGAAGGTTCGGAATCGACATTTCTATTTTCAAAACTAAGTTAAAGTAAACAAGTGAGCATGGTATCACAATCAGTTGCACGATCAAAGGTCAAAAGAAAAAAAATAATGTCAATGAAAAAGATAGAGATAGTGTTGGGGGGGGGGGGGAGTTCACGTTGATCGCAGAATAAGACCATTACATTGAATAATCCTAAGTTGATCTCTTCCCTGCATTTGGATCCCAAAATAATCCTTTGTTTTTATATATCCCATTATGATTTGGATCATAAGATGATCCTTTTATAGATTTCAAGTTGATCTAGACCCTAAAATGATCCTTTTATAGATCTCAAATTGATCCTTTTATATATAGACCCGAAGTTGATCCTTTTATTTAGATTCCAAATTAATCTCAGTTGATATGATCATTTGTTTTTATAGATCCTAAGATGATCTTAATTCCAATATGATCCTTTCATGAATTCTATATTGATATTTTTTCACATGGATCTAGAGTTGATCCTTTTATTTAAATGGATTCTGAGTTAATACTTGCAATTATATGAATTTCAAATTGATCATATCTCATATGGATCCTAAGTTGATCCCTTTTATTTAAGATCCCAAGTTGATCTCATTTGCATAGATCCTAAGATGATTTTTTTTATTATCTATATTAATCCCAAGCTAAATACATTTATTTTTTAAAATATTATGTGCGATTTTTTTTTTCGTTACAAAACTTACTATATAAATTCAAATAAAAATATTTTTTTTCTTTTTTTGTATAGTAAATATTTTAAAGAGCAGGCAACCATCACAAATCAAATTTTCTAAAATCATAAAAATAGAAAATAACATTCTAAAAAAATTTTCAAATAGAAATAAAAAAAGCTAGTAAAATGTAAATGAAAAAACAAGAACTAGTTTAGTTTTAAAAATAGTAAAGTGCAAAGGAAAAAAAAAAGAAAAAGAAAAAACAAAGTTGTCTTATAAGAGGGAATTTTAAAAATTTAAAAGGTGAAAAAGCTCTCTAGAAAAATTAAAAAAAAATGATAAAAAAAATGAAGAAGGTTCATATAGTATAAATAATCATACACACCTACATCCGGACACAAGAACAATTCAAGAGAAGAGGCCCCGCACAAAAATAAAACACTCTATCAACTGTACCCGCACACACCAAAAGCACTCTCTCAACAAAAAAAAATAAAAAATAAAAGAAAGGAAAGGTGAAAACCTATGACCTCTCCATAAGAGAAAACCACCAAAATAATTAACCCTCACAACTACTACTATATAGTGACAACAGAGGCCACCATTTGCTTGACTGTCGACGACGATAGCTACAGTAGAACCTTCTGCCATGTTCAACACCTCTCATCTCACAACAATTTTTCTTCACACCAAGCATATGAAGATCCTTCAAAGATGTCCTCTCTCCCTTTAAATCCAAGCTCCTCCATCTTGTATAGTTACCCTTTCCTCCACCAGTAATAGTTGCAACAGACATTAAAAAGAAGAAGTAGAAAGATCTAAGGAGATGTGAGAGAAAGAAGAAGAACTGAACTTTAAACAGTACCTCTCCACCCAAACTTGCAAATGACCTCATCACATCGATCCGACGTCAACTAGTCTCCATACCACCAAGCTTGCCTAGGCTTCCTCCGCAACAGTGATTGGTGACGGTGAAAACCAATAGAGAGAGAAGAAAAATAAAAGAGAAGAGGATCGAAGCTTTGATAGGTCAAATCTCCTCTATCGACCAGCGGTGGGTGTCACTACCAGTGTAGGATAGAAAAGGAGACATAACATAATATTTTTTTTATACATATAATTTAATGAATTTACTAAGTAACTAATTTATTAATAAAATATCGATAAAATCTTAACTTGGACTAAAGCTCCACCCCAGCCTTTATGCCTCCACCTATGTTATAATACACTTCCATTAAAGATTAAATTAAATAACTTAATTCCTCTCCTTATTAGTTTTATCAATCCGTCGGATATCCAAAAGATTTACTCTGTAACTCGGATTCTAGTAATAAACCGTTATCCAAGATATCTAGTTTCAAAGTCCTAAAACCAAGTTAAATATGAAGTGTACATAGATATATATATATTAGCAAACCAAATACGTACTTCAGATTTAAATGAAACTATTTATACAATTACATCAATTCATGACTAGGATATAAACAGTGGCAGCAGAATATTTACAAAGTTTCCACACAGTATCTATAATCAAGCACTATATATTATCGATAATTTAGTTTAAAATTAATCACACGGTACCCTTAACGTTTACTCATGCAGTGGGATAAGAAGCATCCATGGCAACACCACAGAGGCCTTCCCTTGCACCGATGCCTCTTTGCATCTTCATATACCCACTTTCTCCCCAACTGGTTCCCCACGAATTCTTCACCAACCAATAATTAGTCCCATCGCTGTTAGTGCCATATCCAATTGCAGTAACCGCGTGGTCTAGGTATGTCCCGCAATCCCCTTTGAAGACACCACTTTTATAAAACTGGAAATCGTATCCACCACCTTCAACGGCAACCGATACTGGCTGTTTGGCCACAGCTTGCAGGAGAGCGTTTTCATTATTCGCCGGCACGTCTTCATACCCAGTTATTTTTGCTTCAATAGATGCTGTCTTCTTGCTTTTGCATGTGCCATCTACTCCTTGGTAGGGGTAAGCAGCTTCACTTGTTAGGCCTCCGTTTCGTAAAATAAATTGGAAAGCATTGTCCATGAGACCACCTCCACAGCCTTGATCCACACCTTCAACATCACAGTCCACAAGCTGTTGCTCTGATAATGATACTAACTTACCTGTCTTAAGCTTTATAATTCCTTCGACTGCTGCCACAGCGGAAAATGCCCAGCAACACCCTACCATTCAACATAAATATAAATCAACGAGCATAATCAAATCAATTTCGAAACTTCCCGTATTTAATTATGGCAATTAAAGAATAGTACTAGGAGTAATTATATATCCCCACTTTATATAAAAAATCACTATTATAAAAAATTTATTTACGCTTAATTAAATAATCATAAATCACTTAATATTTGTTAAAAAGTATTTTCAATATATTTTAACGCTTATTGATTATTCTATATCTCAGAAGCTCAATAAAATAAATTAACGAAACATATTTATCTATTTTTAACATTTATGAATATAAGAAAACAACTAGTTACCAAACACTGTTTTTTACCCCCACGTCACAGCAATACCAAACAAATTTTAGGGCACCTGTTAGCTATTTTTATTTATTATTTTCTAAAATAAACCTCTTTCCAATTATATGTCTTTTACAAAGTAGCTTTGATTAGAAATTTTGGAAGAAAATACAAGAATTAATATTTTGACCACAATATTTTTTGACAAAATGAATATAAACAATTTTGTTAGAACGAAGGGAGTAACATGGGATTTGTGCAGCTTGTCTCTATGAGCTAGATGTGTGCTATCTTGGTCCATTGTCGAGTGAGTTGGTATATGTCCATCAACTTTTTTAATTGTTCAATCAAAAGATTCTGTAAAAAATCCATCAATTTATCTGCTTAACAAAATAACTTTAAGTTTGGAATTTTTTATTAGTTTAAATTCTTAAAAAAATAGTTTTTAGTTTAGGTGTCCATGGTTTAGACAAACTTTATTTCAAAGTTTGAGAATTAATATGAAGATATCATGTGATCATAAAATAATGAAGAAAATAATCCTTTCTAAAGTTTTTTTTTCTTTTCAACTAAATAAAACGAATCATTTTAATATAAAAACATCTTATTTATCAAATACACTTTATTTTGGAGGGAAGACTCTCCCAAATACAGAAGGTTCCAAATTTGAAGTTAGTTTGGTCAAAGGTCAATAGCATACATCAGAAAACTGGAAAATTAATGGATTTTTTCTTACAAAAATACGAAATTTGCACAACCAGAATATCTGGGTTACCAAAATGAAAAACAAATAAACCTCCCATTTATTATGATAAATTATGAAGTATACTTACCACAAGTGCCTTGGTCTTTAACTGGGGTGACTGCTCCGGCTTTTCTCCAATCCATTGAAGTTGGTATGGCACTTAGATTTTCATGTCTAAATGATGAAGACATCAATTTGGATGACTGTTTCTTGTATCCATGATGCATAGCACGAAATTCTTCGTTGGTCAAGTCTGCGAATTTGTTCACACCAAGCTTGTATCCGCGGTCAGAACCGTTGTTAAATGCTTCTATGCGTTCAATGTTTTCCTTAAAAATCAAGTATCGTTTCTCCTTCTCTTTCATGTCTCCATAGACACGTCCATGTTGAACCATCCATTCTTCATGCCTCTTCACCATATATTCCTGCTCATCAAGAGGACGACAAACTATTTTTGTAGCTAAAATAAGGAGAAATGGCAGAAATATATGAATACTGCATTTTTTTGCGGCCATGGTACGTACAAGAGTATATGCGTCTACAGCCTTGTAAGTGAGTGTTTTTCTATTGGCTCTACAAATTGAAAACAGCGCAATGGGGTTTTATAGACACAGTTTTGTCACCAGCTTCCTTCTAGGTGATGCTGGAGGATGTGACTAGCCTTAACTCTACATGGCTTAGAAGACGATTGGTACGGTGGGAAAGGTATCTTGAGTTCAAGCTTCCATGATTTCATTTTTCTTGTACTCTTATATTGAAGTGATCAAATGAAGACATGGGTTGTGCAGCACGGAACTTCGACCTTTGTTGAGAAGGAGTGGACAAAATAATCAATTTGGTCGAAAATATGATATAAAATTAATTGAAAAGACCTTTATGAGATAACAAATTGAAAATACTTCATAGAAAATTTAAAGAAAATCTGTTTGGCACATTTTTCTGTTTTAGATTTGAGAAACCAAAAAAATAATATTTTTTAAAATTAAAAAAAAACCAAAATTATTTTTGTTTGGCTCATTTTTTTTTCCTTACACTTCTTTTTGGGAAAAAAAATATTTTTTATTCTTTACACTTTAAATATTTATCACTCTATACTTGGTCTATTTATGCCATTCATTTTGTTTTTATCTTAATTTTTTTGTAAGTTTTTTCTTTACACTTCTTTTTTTGAAAATTTATGATATAGAGACTAAAAAAATGGTGTTTCACTTTAGCAATTGCAACATTGTCTTATTATTTTACTACGTAAAAATTAGATTGAAATCTTACACGTCTTTAGCAATGCATATGATATTCACTTTATTTTATTGTACGTAAGCATCAACTTTTTAATTCATAGTTATATTTTTTACTCGATGTCTGAAAATACACTTACACATTCATTACTTTGCATTATAAAAAAAAATTTATTCGACTTGCAGTGAAGTGAGTCTAATAGATGCACTAACATGTTTTTGCTTTTATTAGCATAAATAGTTCTCCATTATTTAATTAAATGCATACATAGGCTTTTTTTTATTTATAATTATGATTATTTTTCTTTTGTAAAAGTAAACACGTTAGAAAAGCTTGCATGTTTATTTTTTTGGCTAAAAAATAAATTATTCATCTAGTGAAATTATAACATAAGCTAAATGATGTGGAGAAATCATTGTAGATTAAGAGACATTTCATTGTGAATTGTAATAGTAGATTCACTTTCAATTTCTCATCTTTTTGTGCGAGACGTTTCTTTGGCTTTCCTTTTCTTCCTGGTGAGTGGGTGTCACCCACGCCATTTAGAAGGCGCGTGTGACTCTTCTCGATGGCCAAATCTAGCCAACCATTGTCTCCATGGATGTGTAACCATGCTCTCTTTTATATGGTATGGCACATGTAGATAGATAATGGTTGAATTGCCGCTAGTGATTGATTATTTTTTTTATTCTTTCTTCTCTCTCTCTCCTGACAACTAAAGTTCATAATTGTCCTTTTTATTTATTGTTTGTCAAATCAAACATGTTTATCATACCCAAGTACCTTGACCCAAGAAGCTGGGGTCTAGCATGGTTTGCTAGAACCAAGTCATTTAGGTCTGGAACTATATGCCTAGACCTGGCAACTATGGCAGACCCTCGTGACTGGGTTTGGCAACCATATCTTTTCTTCCAGATTCATTAAGTCTTCCATTCAGGAGGGCTCTATATCTTTTCTTCCTAATAGCGTGCGATGAAATGACGTACTCTTTCATATAGCAATAGATGCTATAAAGTAGGGCAGAAGAAGCACTTAAAAAACTGAATAAACTGTATAATGAAACTAAACACATATAGTTTAGTGTTGTTAAAAAATATATAAAATAATGTTGTTGTTGGTGAAAAATCACAAACAACCACCCATTAAATAAATGTTTTTTTTTTTGCATTGAGTTAGATTAAAAAATATATAAATTTATAAAAAAGACAAAAAAAGGAGAGAGAAAAAAAGAGAGAAGATAGAATTTCTATTGAAGCAATAACAAATTCTTAAACATAAAAAATAAACTATTTCAATAAGAAGATATGATTCGAAATTTTAGATCTAAACTGTTAGATTAGATTTATGTTATGATTTTTTGTTTGTAAATAATTTATGAACTTGGATTTTTGTTTAGGATATTTCAAAAATATTTTAAATATTTTTTTTTTTATAAAAACTTAAAACAATTTATAAGTCTCAACATTTTAATGATTACCTGCTCAAATTCTGATAGACACACCTAAACAAAGTCACCCAAGTCGCTTCTACTTGGTAAGGCTTCCAAACCCAAGGTGTTTGGATCTTGTTATAATTGTCAGACCCAAGACTCTTAGATTTAGCAAATTGCCAGACCTAAAAATTGGGTTTGGCTTGGTTTGTCGGCCTGTAAATTGGGTCTGACATAAAATTTAAATATAAATCACCAATATCTTTAAAGAAACCTCCTTTGCAACATAAATTTACATAAAGGGTTTAGATAAGCATGATAATTTTTTTTTTTTAAAAAAAACTAAATAAATTGTAGAATGAAACTAAACACATATAGCCAATATTATTAAAAAAAATAATGATAATGTTGTCATTGGGGAAAAATCACAAATGATCACCCATTAAATAAACATTTTTTTTTACATTGAGTTTGATTAAAAAAATATTAAAAAATCATAAAAAAGACAAAAGAAGAAGAAGAGAGAAGATAGAATTTATGTTGAAGCAATAACAAATTCATGAATATAAGACATGAATAATTTCAATAGGAAGATATGATTTTAATTTTTAGATCTAAAATGTTAAATTAGATTTTTGTGATGATTTGTTATTTATAAATAATTTCTGTACTTGAATTTCTGTTTATAATACTTTAACGATATTTTTTTTTTAATGAAAAAATTTATATAAGTATCAGCATTTTAATTATCATCTGCTCAGATTCTGATAAGCACTACACCTAATATATATATATATATATATAGGCCTGCACCCGAGCCTAGACACACCCAAACAAAACTACACAAGACATTTGGGTCTAACATGACTGTCAGACCTAAATAGACCTAAGGCGCTTGAGTCTGACAAGGCTGCCAAACCCAAAGTGCTCGGGTCTTGCATGATTGCAAGATCCAATTCGCTTAGATCTTACTAGGCTGCCAAAATCAAGTCGCTTGAGTCTAGTATGATTGCCAAACTCAAGTCTTCTGGGTCTGGAATGACTGCCAGACTAAAATCCCTTAAAATATTTTTTATATTTTTAATATTTTAAAAAAATTGATATTAACCCGCTGCGAAGCTTACAAAAAATATAGTAGTAGCTACTAAAAAACTAAAGAGAATCATTACACTGGAATTCATTTTTTTAACAAATAATTCGATTTAATTTAATTTTTTAATTAAAACCGAGAGGAACCAACCGGTACCTGGGAAAAATTTTTTAACGACCAATGCCGAAGACAACACTGGTATAGTTTTCGTTTAGATGTTGACAGCTGAAAGCACTGCAGTAAACAAGTGAACCTAAATTAATTGAGTATACAAGTACGATACTATAAACTCGAAATCATTGGTCATTTAGATACCATCAATAAGTTTGGATTCCTTTATTTTTTGAGGATAAAATTAAGATTCCATTTAGAACAGACTGGGCACAGTGCATCCAAATAATTGAAATATGCATGCAATGATTTTTATCTGTGATATCGATTGGATCATAACTTAATTTGCATTGATTTCACAATCATTCCAAGGAAGAAAACATTATTACGAAACTTCAAGGTTGCTTAAAAAAATAATGTTCAGAAAACACAAGCATGTTTAAAAAAAATATTTATGATTCGGGTCATAGATGCGACTTGATCAAATAAATTAATTTTATTTTAATTAAATTTTAAAAGTAAAGCAATGATATCGAATAGACCCAAAAAAAGTAATTGTGATAATCTGGCAATATAAAAGAAATTTTTCAAAAGGAAAAATATGATGTAGCTCAATTATCAACCAATTAAATACACAAGGACGAAACCAAATTTTGAAGGACAGGACTGGAAAAAAGATTAAAATTTCTTAAAAAATAATTGGTCTATAAAAAAAATTAAGTTAACCTGGGTTAACATACCAAACCCGCAGCTCAGGTCATAAGATAATGATAATCCAAAAGAAAAGAAAACAAAGAGAATTACAAAGCCTATTATTTGTTTTTAAAAGAAAAGAAACAAAGTCAAATGATGGTATTAAAAAGAAATATTTATAAATAAATAAATAAAATGTCATGAGATCCAACACCCAACCAATCAAATATTGAGGGATGAAATTGAAAAAAAAAATTCAATTATACATAAGGATATAAATAAAAACTTACAATTAAAAAGAATAAGGACCAACATTGAAATAAAAAAAGAAGAAGGAAACTAGTTTTTTTTTATTTTTTATTGAAGGGTAAAATTAAAAAGAAAATTAATTTAACAAAATGACTATTATAGAATAGGATTCTAATATAGGATATTGTAATCATTACAGTTACTCATGTATCTATCAGAATAGGATTCTAATATAGGATGTTGTAATCATTACAATTACTGCAGTGTTCTACTGCCTCTATATAAATAGAAAGGTTGGTTAAGGCACAACCTAACACATTCCATTATTCTCAACTATGACCAAAATAAAATCAAAATAATAAGGAATAAATTGAAAAAAAAATAACATATCATAAATTTGGATTGAATGATGAAATTCAAACAAATCAAAATTTTACCAAAGAGTCAGGAACAATTTTTTTAAAAAAATAATAATAAGAACCAAATTGAAAATCCCAATAAATTAAAGGATCACTCCAAAATTTTACATCGCTAGCAAAAATTTTCAGGGGAGGAAATGAGAGAAAAGAGAGAAAAAAAGAAAGTGTCACCAATGAAAAACAACCTCCACCAACGACTGTAGGCATTGCCCTAACATAAAGATGAAGCTGTGAGGATTCTAAACCGAACCAAATGGTATTATTTTTAAAATAAAAAAACAAAAAATATCCACAAAAAAAATAAGATTGATTACGTCAAAGTATGTAAAACACAATTAAAAGAAACATTGACTAATTTGATTTTTTTAAAAATTATACATATAATAAAATGAAACCTTTTTTCACTGTAGAAATGATATCATTTTTTTTTTAATTTTGTTATGGTAGAGGTATTGTGGAGATGAAAATTCTATAATTTTTATTTTATAGTAAAAAAAATTACTTGGAATTGTTTTTTATTTTTTCCCTTTATACTTGGCATGTTCTTCACGTTACACTATGCTTATTTATCATTAATTTTTTGTTTTTATTTTCATTCTTGTGTAATAATTGTTTTTTAGTTTTTTAGTTTTTTTTCTTTATACTTTTTTTGGAAGAAATTTTTTTATTCTTTACACTTAGAATATTTATCATTCTACACTTGATTTACTTCCGTCATTCCTTTTTTTCTTATTTTTATTGTCTTGTATTCTTTTGTAATTTTTCTTTGCACCTTTTCTTTTGAAAAAAACACTATACAAAAATTAAGAAAATGATGTTTTATTATAGCAATTACTATATATATATATATATATATATTTTTTTTTTTTTTATTTTTTATTTTTTTACTACATTAAAATCTTTCATTGCAGATTATAATTGTTTTCGATTTTGCTATTGTAGGGATGATAAATATGTAGTTTTTATTTCTTTTTGAAAAAATATTTGCTTAGATTTTCCCCTTTATTTACACTTTTTCTCTTATCTTCATGCTTTTATAATGTTTTGTTTTAGTTGTATTTTTTTTTCTTTACACTTTTATTTGGAAAAAAATTATTTTTTATTCTTTATACTTGAAATATTTATCACTGTATACTTGACTTACTTATGCTATTTTTTTTGTTCTTATCTTCATTCTTTTGTAATTTTTTTCTTTATACTTCTTTTTTTTTTATATAAATTATTATACAAAGACTAAGAAAATAGTGTTTTAGTGTAGCAATTGCAACACTGTTTTATTTTTTTACCTCTTTAAAATCTTTCACTATAGAAATGGCGTAACTGTGAATTTTTCCAATTTTGTTACTTAAATGATGACAAATATGTAATTTTTTTTTTTTGTAATAATTTTTATATTTTTTTCCCTTTTTCTTCTTTATACTTGTTATATTTTTCACTTTATCCTTTGACTATTTATCACATTTTTCTATTCCTATCTTCATACTTTTGAAATATTTTTTTTTTTTTTTTCCTTTACACTTTTGTTTTGGAAAAAAAATTATTATTTTTAATTCTTTACACTTAAAATATTTATCACTCTACACTGCCTTATTTATGTCAATCTTTTTGTTTTTATCTTAATTCTTTTGTAATTTTTTTTTGTAATTTTCTCTCTCTCTCTGTCTTTACACTTTTTTTTATGAAAAATTATTATATAAAGACTAAAAAAATAGTGTTTTACTTGTTGCGTTATAAAAAATATATTTGACTTGCAGTGAAGTAAGTTTAATAGATGAGTTAACATTTTATTTTTTTGTATTTATTGGCATAAATAATTTTCAATTTATTTAAATAATATATGCATATGTTTTTTAATTTATAATTATAATTATTTTTCTTTTATAAAAAACATATTAGGAAAGCTTGCATGTTTATTTTTTTTCCTAAAATATAAATTATTCATCCCGCGTTGGTGAAATAACTACTAAAAAACTAAAGAGTATCATTACATTGGAATTCATTTTTTTAACAAATAATTCGATTTAATTTAATTTTTTAATTAAAACCGAGACGAACCAGCCGGTACCTGGGAAGATTTTTTTACGACCAATGCCGAAGACAACAATGGTATAGTTTTCGTTTGGATGTTGACAGCTGAAAGCACTGTACTAATTGAGTATTCAAGTACGATACTATAAACTCTAAATTATTGGTCATTTAGATACCATCAATAAGTTTGGATTCCTTTATTTTTTGTGTGGATGAAATTAAGATTCCATTTAGAACAGACTGGGCACAGTACATCCAAATAATTGAAATATGCTTGCAATGATTTTTATCTGTGATATCGATTGGATCCTAACTTAATTTGCATTGATTTCACAATCATTCCAAGGAAGAAAACTTTATTACGAAACTTCAAGGTCGCTCAGTAACCCATGCTACACCGTAGGGTCATTTGTTTATATAAAAAAAAACGACGCAAACATGTCTAAAAAAAGGAGAAAATTTTGTTACTTGAGTCCTAACATCAAATAAATTGATTTTATTTTAATTCGAGTTAAAAAAAGACATAATGATATTGAATGGGCCAAATAAAAAAAATATAGTAATTGTGATAATATGACAACAAAAAAAACCTTTTTTGAAAAGGGAAAAATCAATGTAGCTTAATTTTCAACCATTTAAATATATAAGGACCAAATTGGATTTTGAAGGACAGGATTGAAAAAATATTTAATTTTCTTTTAAAAAAATAGCTCTATATAAAAAAATTAAGTCAACTACGGTTAACATGCTAAACCCGTAGCCTAGGATTATGAGATAATGATAACCCAAAATAAAAGAAAACAAAAAGAATTACAAAGCCCTTTTTTTAAAAAAAAAAACAATGTCAAATGATGGTATCAAAAGGACAAATTTGTAAAAAAAAAAATGTTACAAATATTAATTTTCTAAAATCCCTTATATTTTATTACTGCACACCACTAAAATTAACTGTGCGACAATGTTGCACATGAAGGACATTTTCATATCATCATTTTGGTTTATCCTTGTTGTTACCCATTTTTGGGTCCCCACAAAAGAAAGAGAGAAACACAAAACAATGTCGTTTTAAGCGGCACTCTTCTTCTTCTTCTTCTTCCCCTAGACGTGCAACTAGGGAAGAGAAACTTTTTGTTTTTTTTTTTTGTTTCTTCCCGCTGTCGCACGTGTGCGGCGTCGCGGTGAAAATTACATGTTTTGTTTTCCATTTTAAATCTACAATGTAAATCTATATATATCTATTTGGCAAATATGGGGAGACAAGAAAATATTGTCTTTTGTTGGTGGAAAAAAAAATGGAATGGGAGTCGCCACCTAGTATTTTGGTCACTAGGAACCCTAACTGGTCTCAGAGATCGGGTACGGGGACTGGTTGCGTAAAGGGAAGATATTAGCACCCCAAATACGCCCTACCTAAGGTAAGCTGCATTGTTTTATTGTCTGATAAAATCTAAGGTCTTTTCGTGTTTTCCTAGTTGTTGGTATGGTTCAAGAAAAGTCCTCCTCGGTAAGGAGATCCTTATCTTAATAGGTAATTCTGACGTTAACAAAAAAATTTAATATTCGGAATACGTCTTACGTATAAGATCGTAACCCCAAATACTAAAAGAAAACACAATATTTTTTTTGGAATTTTTGAAATATTGACCTAGTTCTCATGGCTTGAATAAACTGGTTATTAAAGCCAAAATGCATGCTAATACATATATTGTTTTGAAATTGCCTTTGTTGTGTGAAACTATGATGTTATAATATATATATATATATATATATATATATATATATATATATATATATATATATATTGGAGAGACTAGGCCGTATGCATTAAAACAAAACATTTCTTTTTTCTTTTTCTTTTTTTTTGTATGTATTTTTTTTTTATGAAAATAGGGTATTTTAACACCAGGTTTGTATCCTTACGGTATAAAAATACAACCCAATATTAATCCATTTTTATACGAAATACACAGAAAAATCAACAATATTTTTCAAGGATTTTTCAGAATATATATTTTTTATTTTATAATATATATACACACATATATCATATAATATATTATAATTTATAATATATAATATAATATATTATGTGGGCTGGGCTGGCCCAACTAACTGGGCCGGACTCAGCCCCAAAAGGGATTGGGCCGGACTCGGCCTAACAACTCTCCTATCTTTGTCTGGGCCAGACCCGACCCAGACCGTAGGGTTGGGCCAAAACCATTTTGGCCCACGCCGAAAATATTTCTAGGACAGAACCCGTCTGGCCCAGAGAAGAAAAAAAAAGACAATGCTGGGCCAGCATCAGCCTGGCCCAGCAACGTAAACTGAACGGGGGGGGGGAATTATTTTTCCCTCCCCGCCTCCTGCATGCAGAACAATTCTACATGCAGGAGGAAAACTCGTGCAGCGAAGAAAAAAAAATGTAGGGGGGAGAAAGCGTACCTGGCACGGCGGAGGTGGTGCTGCTGGTCGGACTTCCTCGCTGACGATGCTGCGGTGGAGGCTGGTGGTTCCAAGCAGCGCTGTGGATGTTTCCACCGGTTTGGCGACGTTCTTCCCGGTTCGCTGCTTTGCTTTCGTTTTGTACGTTCCCTCGCGGTTTCTAGCTTTCCTTCCTCTCAATGTTAGGTTTTCGGTGGCCCTCTCAGGTTCGGTTTTCCTTCCGTTTCCGGTTTATTCCCTTTCTTTCGTTCCTCCAGTCCTCTCTCTCTCTTCCCTTCGGGTTCTCTCTTCTCCCCTTTTCTTTTTTCGTCCCCCCCTCTTGCTGCTGTGTTGGGTCCTATTTATAGAGCCAGTGATCGTGGCTTTTCACTGTGGAGCATGGGGAGCAGGTCACGCGGCGGCTGGTCGGGGGGGCGCAGCTATCCAGGCGTGCCTCCCTCGGTTTCGGCAGTGCGGCGGGTGGTCGGCCAGTGGCTTCGGTTTCGGTGGTCCCAAGGTGTGGGGCGTCGGGTCATTCGGTGGGCTCGAGGCGAGAGAGGGAAAGGAAGATTTAAACAAAGCTTTCCTTTCTTCTTCCCCTGCTGCACGTTCGGGGGGAAGAAGAAAGGGGAACAGTGCCATTCAAAACGGCACCGTTCGACCCTTCTCTCTCTCTTTGTTTTTGATAAAATGTATGAAACGGTGTCGTTTTGGAGAAAACGCGCCGTTTCATTTTAGGCGCTAGAACGTGTCAATCTTCAAATCAGCCCTCAATTATCTTTTGTATATTTCAATTGCATCCCTGCCAAATTCAGTCCCCGTCCTTATAGTTGGCCGCATTTTTCACTTCGATCCTTGGTCTCTGATTTATACAATTGAGCCCTCAATTGATCAATAAACTTCCAATTTCTTCAATTAAGCCCCTAAATCAATCCAATACAGCCCCCCTATTTATGCGCCTTTTCCAAATTGGTCCCTGGTTTCGTATTTTCTCAATTAAGTCCCTAATTGGCCATTAAACTTCAATATTTATGCAATTAAGCCCCTGATTTGGCCTAATAAATTCCTAAAAATTATAATTTGGCCCTAGAACTTTAATTTCTTCTAATTAAAGCCCAAATTGACTTAAAAATCAAATTTTCTTGCAATCAAATCCTCTATAAATTCAATTAAAAATCCAATTAAGTCCATAAACATCCAAATTTGGACTTTTTGCCTAAAAATTCAAAATTTCTTTTCCAACGGGGGTCTCATCATACAAGAATATACTGCCAAAAATCCGATCTTTGTATTTTAAACTTCCTTGACCAATTTTTCCGACCATCTTTTGAGCGCTTCTGCCTGCTATTATTTTTTCTGATCTTTTTGGCTATTTATTTTATTTATTTTTATGGGGACCCAAAAATGGGTTACAACACCCGCCTCGCTCCCCTCCCCTCCCCACTTGCTCGAGCACTACTAAAACCTAAAACCCAACGCAAGCCATACCCCTTCATGATGAAAAAACCATGGGAGACGCATCTTGCAAGCGGCTCCCAATTGGCCACCTTACCCGGCACTAGGATAGGGTAGGGTGGCCTCATTCTGCATCGCCATGATGGGACAGCGGTAGGGTCGATCCCGCTCCCCCTGCCCCTATAAATACCACCAGAAAAGGAGAGGAAAAAAGAACCTTGTGAGGGACGAAAACAAAACAGAGAAGAGGACAAGAGAATATAGAGAAATCAAATAAAGAAAAACAAAGGGAAATAAGAAAGAGAAAAGAAGAGGTTGGTGTCTCTACAAAGGGAAGAAGAAGAACCACAACAACTGCCACCGTTCCTCATTGTGAACCATTGTCAATCACCTCAACGCCACCACTAGAAGCACCACCATAACCAGAGAACAAAAGGAGAAGAATAGAAAAATAGAGGGAAGGAGAAGAGATAACCGAAGAAAGATAGAAAAAAATAAAAAGAAAGAGGAATAACAACCAGTAGTGTCCACCGCAAACCACCATCAATCCTCCTCTTCGCCCACCGTCAACAATAACACCGCCACCACAGGTCAGCTTCCCCCTCTTTTATTTTCCTCTTCTCTTTCTCTGCGTGCAGCCTCCACTGTTCTGTAAGTGAATAGTGAAGAGTTATCCATTATTTACTGGGCTGGACATAACCGGCCCAGACCAAAATAGTTAGGTAGGGTCAGGCCTAGTCGAAAAACATTTTTTTTTAAAAATCTTTTCAAATTTATTTTTTTGTGATTTTTGTGTGTATTTTCTATCAACTTTGCTTAATATTGGTTTGTATTTTTATACCCTAAAGATACAAAATCCGGTATTAAAATACCAGTTTTCATCAAAACATTGGAAAAAAATTATAAAAAAAAATATCTTATTTTCATGCATACGACCAAGTCCAAGATAAAAAAAAAAATGATATCACATTTTAATAAAACAAATTCAAAAACAAATATGTCCAGCTGCATTTTGGCTTTAATAACCAGTTTATTAAAGCCATGAGAACTAGGCCAATATTTCAAAAATACCCAAAAAATATTTTGTTTTCTTTTAGTATCTGAGATTACAAATTTACATGTAAAACTTATTTCTGTTATTAAAAAGATAGTTCTTTTTTATTGACGTTTGAACGGTTATATAAAGTCCGACCCACTCCCCCTTGCATAATATTGTCCGTTATAGCTCAGCCCGACCCAGCTTCCACACCTCACGGTTTTGTTCCTGGTAGCCCATGGGCCCTAAAACATGTTTTACAAGGTTAGGTACTAACTGCCTTAATATCCCCTGGCTCTGGACACTTTTTTTTTTTTTTCAATGTAGGATGTTACAATCCCCCCACTTTAAGAATGAGTTGTCCTAAGCTTTGATACCATATGTGAGGCCTGAACCACTCCCCTTTACAGAATATTGTCCATTATGGCTTAGTCCGACCCGGCTTCCACGTCTGATGGTTTTGTTTTTGGCAGCCTATAGGCCCCAAGACATGTCCTACAAGGTTAGGTACCATATGTCTTAATATGCCTTAACTCTGGACACTTTTTTTTCGATGTGGGATGTTACAGTTTAGGTTTTACCCGATAAGATAAAGATCTCCTTATTAAGGATGACTTTTCTTAAACCTTAGATAGACCAATAACTAGAAAACATGACTATACCTTAGCTTTTATCAAACAATCAAACAATGCAGCTTACCTTAGGTAGGGTGTATTTGGGGTGGTAATACCTTCCCTTTATACAACCAATCCTTGTGCCCAATCTTTGAGACTAGTTAGGGTTCTTTGTGACCAAAATACTAGGCGATGACTTCCATTTCTCTATTCCACTAATAAAAGACAAGAATTCCTTGTCTTTCCTATTTTCTCAATTTTCCCGGATTCATACTTACAAGAGTGGATGATCGCCATGACGTCGAGCGGGCACATGTAACAATGCTCTGAAACATGGCTATTACTTCTGACAGATGTTATCGCGCAACTACTTTTTAATAAATATTAGAAGGATGGAAACCATTTAGACTGATTGTGGGACCATCTATTTCAAAACCCAAAGGTACATTTCATTGCATGAATATGGGCAATAAAATGAACATCATTGATGATGCAAAAGCATTTCTTTCATAATCTGATTAAATGAGTTGAGAGGAATTCATTGAGAAGAACACTAAGCATACAACGATGAACCTTTTACTGCAAGCTATGAGATACATGTTTGGACAACCTGATAATCCCTGAAGGTTGATGATAACATATATTTGAAGAGTATTATTTCAACTGGAGGCAAGTCTGTGGATGATTAGCAATCTAAGATGAGGACGACACTAGAAAACCTTTTGATAGGTGTTGGTAAGATGCACAACCAATCAGAGAACAATTACCAAGATAATCTAGAAGATGAATGATTTGTTAAGCTCTTTCTTGATGAATCAAACAACACAATACTTGGGGGCATGGTCATGCTTGATAAACAATGAAAGCAGTAATCATCATAGACAACCTAGAATAGGCATGCACTTACATTTGAGTAAATGGCTAGAACACAAATGAGCTAGTCAACCAGAAGAGCAAAGATATTTGGATAACAAACAAAGATACCCTATGATGATGGAACATCAAAGAGAGGGGACCTATATTTCAAACCAGGTAAGGATGCATACATGTCATCTAACCTGAAAAACATTGCATCAAATATTTTTTGAATTGTTACAGGAAAAATCCTCAATGAAGTCTATCGCACCCTCGCAGCGGAGCGCGGCGATCCTCGATTGATTTCGGGTTATTTTTTTATTGTGTGAATAAGGGAGTCGCCACCTAGTATTTTGGTCACTAAGAAACCTAATTGGTCTTTTAGAGATTCTAAGACAAGGGACTGGTTGCGTAAAGGGAAGGTATTAACACCTCTAGTACGCCCTACCTAAGGTAAGGTGCTTGGTGTTTAGTTTGCTTTAGAATTGCTATGGTGTTGGTGTTTTCTAATCCCATCAGTTTTCCTAGGTTTGATTCAAACTAAATTTATTAAGATAGAAATCCAAGGAGATTCCATGCGCTTTAAAAGCTCATTTTCCCTCAGTATTTTAAGAGTTTGTGACTCGTAAATCGCAAGGAGGAGGGACAAAAATTTAGAAATCTAGGACGCTTTAAAAACCTATTTTTGCCTTAGTGTTTTAAATCTCATGGCTCGTAAACCGTGGAGTAAAAAATTGAAATGTCCTCGATTATAATCAAGGCTTCTTTCAAGGATGTGTGATGACTTATTATTCCTAGAAATCTATTTTGGTTATTTACCACTTAGGATTTCTTTATCGAAATATTAACAGCGAATAATAAGAAGTTATTCCCAATAATATTTTGGATATTCATCCCTTTGGGATTTTTTTATCCAAACATTAACGGTGAATAATGGATGAATTCCCCCTAAAAATGAGATTTTTTTTTTTTTTGGAATTTGGCCATTACCCTTTGGAGTTTTACAAACATGTTGTAAAATCCAGAAATGCAAGAAAATAATTTTTGTTATGTTTAAGAAATCCATGCGAAAACATATTTTCGAAACTTCCAATATTTTTTTGCATAAAAAAGAGCGTTCAAAACATGTTAGGGTATTGGCCATATGCAACACACAAGAAAATATTTTTTGATATATATATATATATATATATATATATATGTATGTATGTATGTATGTATATTTGTCACATTGCGTCGAAAACTGAGTATTCTAAATACGAGATTGATTTTTTCTTACAACATAAAAAAATTCAGACCTTGAAATAAATATGCCAGAAAATCATAAATCTCTTTTTCTTTCTTTTATTTTTTTGAAAAGAAAAAACATTAGGTCCGGCTGGGTCATTTGCCTCAGCAGGGGACCCGGCTGGACACAAAATTAAAACAACTATTCAAGTGAATTATAATTCACTTGAACAATAACCACAAAAGGATGCATGGTAACATATATAATAAAAATGCAAAGCGAAGAGAATGCGTGGACTTACCTGGTGCTGAAATAGGAGAAGGAGATGGCATTGCAGTTGCTACACCCGGACGCTGGCTACTAGTCCTGGGGGAAAAAAAAACAATGGCCACGTTGGTTTTGGCCTATTTTCATTGATTCTTCTTGTTTTCTTCTCTTCTTTTTCCCTCCTTCTCTGTTTTGCTTTCTTTTTCCTTTTTTTTTTCATAGTAACGAACATAAACTCCTTCTATTCTTTGTGTTTTATTTGCTGCTCCCTCTGTTCTCTTTTTGTTTTTTCTCCTGCTCCCTCTTTTCCTTCTCCAATTGCCTGCGTCTCGGTGGAGATGATGATGAGAACGTGTTATGCTGGTTGAGTTCACGCCCTTGCCTTTATGTTTTTTTTGCTTTCAACAGTGTTGTTGTCTGCTCTCTCTCTCTCTCTCTCGTTACACTTCCTTCATTTCTCCTCTTTTCTGTCCTACTTCCCTTCGTCTTCTTTTTTATCGTTTTCCTCCCCTCTTGTAGGTCAGCAGAGGCAGCTTATATATAGTCTATACACAACTCTTATCAGGAAAGATTCAATGCATTAATCTAGGATGCAAATCTTAACTGATTTGCAACCAAATAATACAAATGAGGAAACTACAATATTCTCATTGATTATGTACTGATTCTAATGATTTCTTGCCAACATCAACACATCATCCCAGCCATCTACGTTAGGGATAAACTCCCAGCCATTAGATAATGGTGATGCTCTTCTCTTTACGACATTTTACAGCTGTCAAAAGTTGTTATTTCCTACGAATTCTAGCTGCACAAAAACGTGATTTCCCTTATTTGGTGTGGTATAAATCCCATCATTTATGATGATCCAACCCCCTCTCCAGCTTCCAATATCATTCCTCAATTAAATCCTTCAAATCAGGCCCGCGAATTTGGGCTAAACACTTCTTGTGGCAGGATTCTCTACTTTCACATTAGATATTCAAATGGAAATATCTTGAGCTTCTGATATTGAAATCAAGCAATTTAAAAACCCAAATTCATCTACATGTCCAGTACTACAACTTTGATGAAGGATTCGAAGTGAGATAAAATCGTTTTAGAGAACAGAATTTGGCAATAATCTAATTGGTCAAAAAGGTCTCCTAATCTAATTCAGAAATTGACAATGCCGAGCATCCCGATATAACTGAGAGTATGACCTAAGAACAAATCAATAAAATTTGTGATAGAAATAGAGTCCTTAGTGCAAAACTCGGGCCAGGATCTTTCTCGCGGCAGAAATCTCTACTTTCACGTTAGATATTCAAACGGGAATATCTTAAGCTTCTAATATTGAAATCAAGTGATTCAAAAGCCCAAATTCATCTACACATCCAGGACTACAACTTTGATGAAGGAGTCGAAGTGAGATAAAATCATTTTAGAGAACAGAATATGACAGTAATCTGGTTGGTCAAAAAGGGTCTCCTGATCTAATTCAGAAAATGACAATGCCGAACATCCCTATATAATTGAGAGTATGACCTAAGAACAAATCAACAAAATTTGTGATGAAAATAGAGTTTTTAGTGCAAAACTTGAGTCAGGATCCTTCTCGTAGTAGAAATCTCTACTTTCATGTTAGATATTCAAACAACAATATCTTGAGCTTCTGATATTGAAATCAAGTGATTCAAAAGCCCAAATTTATCTACGCGTCCAGGACTACAACTTTGATGAAGGAGTTAAAGTGAGATAAAATTGTTTTAGAGAATAGAATTTGGCAGTAATGTGGTTGGTCAAAAAGGTTCTTGATCTGATAATGCCGAGCATCCAAATTTGACTGAGAGTCTACCCTAAGAATAGTGATATCTAGGACCCAATAAAGGTGTAGGTTAATTTTTCAACATGTCATGAGTGATAGAATATAGCTAGGATAGTCAGATATTGTACGAAACAAAGTTAGAACCATAGCCTAAGTTGGAACAAAAAAAAAATTGCAATAGTAGCAGGACCAGTTTTTTTAGTGCAAATTTTGAGGGATTTATCCAACCTTAAATACCAGATAAATAAGGAATGGATTTAGCATTGTGAAGACTTCTAATCAATCTAAGAAAACCTGATGATTTTTTGCAGCAAAGGGGATGGATAAAGATAGCAGAAAACAACTCAAACAGGGTTTCAAAAAATATTTCTCTCTATTTTTTGTCATTCTTTCAGCAAACATGAGCTAAACTCCTATACTTAGTTCAAAAGAGGTATACACCGTCTCCAACACGTGGGGTTCAAAAATGAGTAACAACAAAGTCCATCAAGATTATGGATAAAGAAAGAAGCATTGAGTTGATAATAAATAAAGAATCATAGTTTGACCTTGGAATGAGAAGAAGATGAGAAGAACCCTATAATTAGAAAATTCTCAAAGAAAAAGAAAGTTCAAACCCTGTCATCAGGAAAAAAAAGAAAAGCTTACCATCAAGAAGATGAGATAAAAGCTACCATTAGGAAAATCTCAAAGAAATGAGAAGATCAATATTGTCATCAAGAAGAGTCTGCAAGTCAACCCTGCAATCAAGAAGCACTGAATTTTCAAACCCCGAGATCAGGAATTATCAGGTCGATCTGTAATTAAGAAGCACCAAGTTTTCTAACACCGTCATCAGGAAAATCCGATTAATTTCAGTCATCAAGAAGAACATATGTCAACTCTGCAATCAGGAAAGACCAATGTCAATCTTACAAAATCACAAAAGTTGAAAAAAAAGAAAACCTTATCATCAAGAATAAACGTGAGAATAGCCCTACCATTAGGAAATTCTAAAAAAGAAAGAAACAAATTCAAACCCTGCCATCAGGAAGAACATATAGACTTTTGGTTCTAGTTAAAGGGGATCACCATATGGGATCTTAGGTTAACCCAATTGCAAATATACATTTTTTTTTTGTTCTGGTTAAAGGAGGTCACTAGAAGGGATCTTAGGTTAACCCAACCACACATGGATTTTATCTTTGGTTAAAGGGAGTCATCAGATGAGATTTCAAGCTGACCAAGATGCATACAGATTTTTTGGTTTTGGTTAAAGAGGATCGCCATATAGGATTTTAGGTTAACCCTACAACACAAGGATTTTAGCTTTGTTTAAAAGGAGTCACCAGATGGGATTTCAAGTTGACCGAGCTATATAAAGACTTTGTTTCTAGTTAAAAGTGATCACCATATGAGATCTCATGTTGACCGAGCCACCAACATTATCTTAGCATTGGAAGAAAAGTGAGAAGAAAGAAAGTTCAAACCTTGCCATTAGTGTTGTTACTCAATTTTGGACCCCACGTGTCAGAGACAGTGTATACCTCTTTTGAACGAAGTGTAGGAGTTTATCTCATGTTCACTAGAAGATTGACAAAAGCAGAGAAAGAAATATTTTTTTTTTCGAAACCTTGTTTGAGCTATTTTCTGCTCTTTTTATCCTTTTCCTTTGCTATCAAAATCGTCAGGTTTTCTTAGGTTGATCAGGAGAATTCATAATGCTAAATTCATTCCTTCCTTATCTCGTCTTTAAGGTTGGATAAATCCCTTAAAATTTGCACTAAAAAAATAGTTCTGCTGCAGTCGTAATTTTTTGTTCCAACTTAGCTCTGATTTTGACTTGGTTTCATACGATATCTGACCATCCTAGCTATATTTTGTCACTCATGACATTTTGAAGAATTGACCTACACCTTTATTGGGTTTTAGGGGTCACTGTTTTTAGGGTAGACTTAGTCATATTTGGATGCTCAGCATTGTCAGATCAAGAGAACCTTTTTAACCAACCAGATTCCTGCCAGATTTTGTTATCCAAAATGATGTTATCTCACTTCGAATCCTCATCAAATTTGTAGTCCGGGACACGTTGATGAATTAGGGATTTTGAATTGCTTGATTTCGATATTAGAAGCTCAAGATATTCCTGTTTGAAATCCAGCGTGAAAGCATAGAATCCTGCTGCGAAAGGTTTCCAGTCGAGTTTGATTGCAATTCTGTTATTAAAAAAAGAATTTATCTCATTTTTTATCCTTCATGAAAGTTGTAGCTCTATAAGTGTAGATGAATTTCGTACTTTTGAATCGCTTGATTTCGATATCAAAAGCTCATAATATTCCCGTTTGAACATCTAACGTGAAAGTAGAGAATTCTACCACAAGAAGGATCCTGACCCGAGTTTTGCACTAAAGACTCTATTTCCGTCACAAATTTGGTTGATTTGTTCTTAGGGAATATTATCAATCATATCAGGATGCTTGGTATTATTAGCTTTTGAATTAGATCAGGAGACCATTTTTGACCAACCAGATTATTGCTAGATTCTGCTCTCTAAAACAATTTTATCTCACTTCGAATCCTTCATCAAAGTTGTAGTCCTGGACGTGTAGATGAATTTGAGTTTTTGAATCGCTTGATTTTAATATCAGAATCTCAAGATATTCCTATTTGAATATCTAGTGAGAAAGTAGGGAAACCTGCCGCGAGAAGGGTTCTAGCTCGTAGGTTTGATTCGAGGGATTATAGGCTGATTTGGATTTTTTTTTCTATTAGGGACTGAATTGAAAGGTGTTAAAATTAAGGATTTAACTGAAGGTTGAAATTAGAAGGAACCCAAAATTAATCATGTTGCGTGCAGAACATACCAAGGTTCTGCACGCAATGAACCCAGCAATATAAGCCCCGCCAGTTTTTCTCATCTTTGGTCCAAAGGCAACGACTTTGAACACCTAAGCCAGCTGTGGAAGAATGTAGAGTAGAGCTGCACCATCATTTAATGGTTGGGATTCTACACATGGAGAATAATTACCAAGATCACAGAATCAATCATAATATTTGGCTTCCTAATTTGCTTTATTCGATTGCAAGCCACCCGTGATTGTGCCCCCAAATTTTGTTTCCTAAATGGAGCTGCATATAGGCTATATGTAAGCCTCCTTTACTGACCTAAGGGGGATGAAAAAAAGAGAGGAGAAAAGGAGGAGAGGAAGAGAAGAAACGAGGAATTCAGCAACAAATAAAGAGGAGGTGTTCCTGCTAAAGAAAGAGCAGGAAAAACAAGAAAAAGAAAGACAAGAAGAAACGAGAGAGAGGAAGGGTAGAGAAAACCATAAGAACAACACTGACGAAAGCAAGGAGAACAGAGAGGCAAGGGCGGCAACTCCACTAGCACAACACGCCTTCATTGCCATCATCTTCGTCATCTCCAGAGAAAGCATTAGCAGAAGGAGAGAAAACGAACAAAGACCAAAAATTGCATGGCCATTGCTTTCGCTGTCCCCAGAAACAACAACCATTGGCTGTGAGTGCAAAAGCTTCAGCACCTATCGTCTTCATCCATCTCAGCGCCAGCTTTCAAGAGAAGGAAAGCAGAACAGAGAAGAAGGGAAAGAGAAGAGAAAAAAGGAGAAAGAGACGAAGACACAGAGCTGAATGCAGGAGACTGACGCAAGCGGAGAACAAAAAGGAAAAGAGCTGGAACAGACGAACATGGACAGACCAGCCAGCACGCCTTTAACATCGCTACAGCTCCTTCGTTTTTCTCCAGGTCTGTTATTCAGTTCTGCATGCATTTCTTGGTTGCATGTGTTACTGTTCAAGTGAAATTTAATTCACTTCAAGAGTAACTCACCAGCTTTCATTAAGTTGTATGTGTCCAGCCGGGTCACTTACCGGTCGGACCTATTTAAAAAAAAAATAATAAAAGAAAGAGAAAGTGATTTTTTTTTTGGCATATTTATTTCAAGGTTTGGATTATTTTTTTTGTTGTAAAAAAATATTAATCTCGTATTTAGAATACCTGGTTTTCAATGCAATGTAACAAATATACATATATATCAAAAAATGTTTTCTTATGTGTTGCATACGGCCAATACCCTAACATGTTTTGAACGCTTTATATATATATATATATATATATATATATATATATATATAAAATATTGGAAGTTTTGAAAATGTATTTTTGCATGGATTTTTTAAACACAAAAATTATTTTCTTGCATTTTTGGATTTTACAACATGTTTGTAAAATTCCAAATGCTACTGCACATGCTTGAATTATAAGAATCAATGAGCGGAATATGGGAGGGGACATCATTCCTTATCGCCGAAGCCTAGCCGAAACTGATGCCTTTCTAGGGAAGATTGAGAACCGCGGCTTTGCCTTCTTACCTTTGGCTAGAGAGTTTGTGGAGGAAAGGGATTAACATGTTGTATTTCCTTTTTATTTCTAAATGTAATAAATTTATCAAGCATTAATAAAAAGGGCGTTGACCCATCTTCTTATGCAAAATCTGTCTCTTGGTGAATATGATTCAAGCAAACAACTTGAAAGGCAGTACTCCTAGCAAAGCAATGTGATAAGAGAACTTATGTTTATAAGGTGGTGGCTATTATTCGCTCACAAGAAGGGTGCATCTATACCCAATATACAAATCCATTCTTATCACAATCATGCATTTTCTTATACATCTATGCACGCATGTCCAGACCTAAAAACATAGGTCCCCCTTCTAGAATCCATAACACTTAAACAAGGAAAAGGATGGAAATGAAGAAAGGTCACTCCCAAAAGCTCAGTACCAAAAAAGAGCTTGAAGAGGTTCGGAATGATGTTGTGCACCTAATCGGTTTGCTCGAGCAAATATTTTAAGCCAACCTTTTCTTTCCTTTTAATGAGACCGTGCATTTTTAAAATGTTTTAATATGCATTTACACATCACTTTCCGCTTTCAAGAACCTTGAAAGCGAATTTTCCACAAACAACACTTGCATTTTATACTAAGAATGAATGGCCAAACTTAGGGGAAGAGGAAGAATGGGACAAAAAAACATATGGGAATTCACAAAATTAATAGAACAACACGAACAGGCTTGGAGGCCCACTAAAGAGGAACTTGAAACCATAAATGTAGGTAATGAATAAATCAAGCGAGAGCTAAAAATAGGGACTTTGATCACCCTTGAAGAGAAGGAAGAGTTGATTGCACTACTCCGAGATTACATAGATGTCTTTGCCTGGTCCTATGAGGATATGCCTGGTTTGGACATGGATATCGTAGTACATAGGATACCACTGATGGAAGGATGCAAGCCGATTAAGCAGAAGTTAAGGAGAACTCATCCGGAGATCTTAATCAAAGTAAAGACATAAATTGAAAAACAATGGAACGCTGGTTTTTTGGAAGTAGTCAAGTATCCACAATGGGTGTCAAACATAGTGGTGGTACCCAAAAAGGAAGGTAAAATTAGAGTTTGTGTGGACTTTAGGGACTTAAATCGGGCTAACCCTAAAGATAATTTCCCTTTACCACATATAGATATGTTAGTTGATAATGCAGCACGTAGCTCCACATATTCCTTCATGGATGGGTTTTCAGGCTACAATCAGATAAAAATGGCGCAAGAGGATAAGGAGAAGACAACCTTTGTAACACCATGGGGAAACTTTTGCTACAAAGTCATGCCATTTGGTTTAAAGAATGTTGGGGCCACCTACCAAAGGGCTATGGTGACTTTGTTTCACGACATGATGCACAAAGAGATTGAAGTATACGTGGATGACATGATTACTAAATCTAAAGAGGGCGAGAATCATGTCTAACTATTGAAGAAATTCTTTGAAAGGCTTAGAAAATATAAGTTGAGGCTTAACCTAGCAAAATGTTTATTCGGGGTGAAATCCGGTAAGTTGTTGGGATTTATGGTGAGTGACAAAGGGATAGAAGTGGATCCCGACAAAGTAAAGGCTATTCAATCTATGTCACCTCCCAAGACTGAGAAGGATGTGAGAGGTTTCTTAGGAAGGTTGAATTACATTGCTCGGTTTATATCCCAATTAACCATAACTTGTGACCCAATCTTTCGTTTGTTAAGGAAGAAGAACCTTGGAATATGGAATGAAGAGTGTGAAGAGGCTTTTGAGAAAATCAAGTAGTACTTACTGAATCCACCTCTGCTTGTTCCTCCTATACCAGAAAGGCCATTGATATTGTACCTAACAGTAACCGAAACAGTAATAGGATGTGTGCTTGGGCAACATGATGAAACCTGAAGGAAGGAAAGGGCCATTTATTACCTGAGCAAGAAGTTCATGGAATGTGAGCCTAGGTGTACTGTGATTGAAAAGTTGTGTTGTGCATTGATATGAGATACAAAGAGATTACTTTAGTATATGTTGTATCACACTACGTGGTTAATTTCCAAATTAGACCCGTTGAGGTACATTTGTGAAAAGCCCTATCTATCTATCCGAATTGCAAGATGACAAGTTATATTGGCTGAGTATGACATAATATATATGACAAGGAAAGCCGTGAAAGGGAGAGTTATTGCTAATCACCTGGCTGACCATGCTATGAAAGATTATGAGTCGTTAAACTTTGACTTTCCTAATGAAGATGTCCTTGCAATCGAGGAAGATAAATTAGATTGGTGGGTTATGTACTTTGATGGTGCTGTAAATGTATGTGGTAATAGAGCAGGTGCAGTGATAATCTCTCCTGATAAGAAGCAATATCCAATTTCAATTTGAGGAAGAAAAGTCCAAAATCAGAGGTTTATGGAATCAATTAAAATTTATCAAGGGTTTAATTGAGTTTATAGAGGGTTTGATTGAAAGAAAAATTGAGTTTTAAGTCAATTTAGGCTTTTAGTTGAAGAAATTAAAGTTCTAGGGTCAAATTATAATTTTGAGGAGTTCATTTGGTCAAATCAAGGGCTAAATTGAAGAAATTAGAAGTTTATTGATCAATTGAGGGTCAAATTGCATGAATCCAGAACCAAGGACTGTCTTGTAAATAACACTAAAATCAAGGGATCCAATTACAATTTACCCGGGGGGCTTGATTACAAAATTGCAAAAACATCCAAGGACCAAATCAGAAATATTCTTTTTTGAATTTGAAAACGACGTTGTTTCCTTGACAACTGTTCATCGCCTTCTTCATCCACAACGGTTTCAACATTAAATGCAATGAAGGCGCTAGCAATGGAGCCACTTCAATCAGGGGGCATGTCTCACGCCACCATGATGCATGCTAACCATTACTTTGTTATTGCCAGAAACGTCTGCATCCTCTGGCTATAAAAGCCAGAGGAAGGACTGGGCATAGGAAAGGGAAAAAGAAGGAAAAGCAGAGAGAGAAAGAAAGAAGAAAAAGAAGGGGGAGACAAAGTGAGCAGGAAAAAAAGAAAAAGGTGAGGAGAAGAAAAGGAGGGAGAGAAAAACAGAGAGGGGGGGAATGAAGATACAGAGAAAGGGAGAGAGTATAAAGGAGAAGACAGAGTACATGGAGGAGAAAAACACAAAAAGAGGTCTGAGGAGTAAATAAGGAAAAAAAAACAGAGAGAGCATAAGGAAAGAAAAGACGAGACATGGGGGAAAAAAAAGATGAGGAGGATGCAAACACACCAGTAAAAAGAATAGGAAGAGTAAAAAAAGAAACAGAGGGATGCGCATTGGGTAGCACAGGGAGAAGGAAATAAGGGAGAGGGATTGTTGAACCTTTTTCAAAACCACAGTATTCGGGATCAAGATCAAACAAACTGGAAAAAAAAACACGAATTCCAATAGCAAGGAAAAACAAAACAAGAGGAAGAACCATATGAACCAGAGGAAAAGCAAACGAAAAGGGGAAGATGTAGTTCCAAAACATGTTGTTGCCTTCGTCTTGCTACCAGGTAAACTTCTCCAGCTTTGCTAGATAATGCACAAAACACTGTGCACTTGTTATTTAATTACATGGTGGATGTAGCAAGTGTGCGCACGCTGGCGGGTAAGATCCAGTCAGGTCACTGGTTTGGGCCACTGACCTGACTAGGCTTGCTGGGTCCAACCAAGCTACATGGGAGGGCTAGGCCAAGTAGGAAATTTTCTTCAAATTTTTTTTCAAAAAAATCTGTGATTTTCCTACTGAATCTTGCTTAGTATTGATTTGTATTTTTATACCGTAAAGATACAAATTTGATATGAAAATACCTAGTTTTTGTCAAAACATTGCAAAACAATTATAAAAAATAAATTATTCTCAAGCATATGGACAAGTATCTCAAAGAAAAAAATCATATCATATTTTCATACAACAAAAATTCAAAAATAAGTATTAGCATGCATTTTGACTTTAATAACCAGTTTATTAAAGTCATGAGAACTAGGTCAATATTTCAAAAATCCCAAAAAAAAATATTATGTTTTCTTTTTAATATATGGGGTTATGACCTTATATGTAAGACATATTTTGGATATTAAATTCTTTTGTTGATGTTAGAACGTTTAGGTTTTACCTAATAAGATAAGGATATCCTTACGGAGGATGACTTTTTCAAACCATAAATAGACAAACAATTAGAAAAGATGACAAGAACTTAGATTTTATCAAACAATATAACAATGCAACTTACCTTAGTTAAGGTGTATTTGAGGTGCTAATACCTTTCCTTTACGCAACCAGTCCCTGTACCTGATCTTTGAGACCAGTAAGGGTTCCTAGTGACCAAAATACTAGAAGGTGACTGCTATTCTATTTTTTACTGATAAAAGACAAGAATTCCTTGTCTCCCTATATTTTCCAAATAGAAGATAATATATATGAGAGTGGATTTGTTTTTGCCAGCGATGTCGTATACATGCAACAAAATGATGACTCCATTGGGGACCTTATAGACTAAGCTTTGTTTTTGTCTGATAACTGTGTTTTGTTTGGTTTGTGTGTTTTCTGTTAATAAGCTTATTTTATTTATTTATTTATTTTACATGCTTTAATTTCTGTACATATATGTTCATACATTGTATATAATTGCCTTATGCATCACTTACTTTAATTTTTGAAAAAACACGCACAAGCTTCTAAGTTAGGTGAGGGATTAGCGATCTGCCATATGACTATTGGTCTAGGTTTAGATGTGTGAAACACCCAACTCATATATGAGGGTCTGCTTGGTAATGGTGGGTATCAGTGCCTTAACAATTTATTGCAATGCCCTTATACTATTTGTACAAAGATTGTCAATGGGCAGATATGAGACTCTTTTTTAGACTAAATATTCAACCTACCCTTTGTCTCACTTAATGAATAGAACTTGTCCATAGGTTGTGTGTGTTACTTTTTGTTTTGCATCAAAGTAAACCCTTCCTGAAGCATCTTGAACTCAAAACTTGTGGTTGACATAATGGACGTTACTCAAGAAATTTTTGTTGTAGAATCAAAATTTGTGTATCATCATGCAAAGGTTACGACCAGGTGTCAACCCTAGAAGGGCGAGCTCATCATATAGGGACATACTCATACATTTATTATACCTGTTTCTAGGATGAAACATAGCCCCCCACCCAAGATTTGCTACACCTGAAAGATGGAAAATGAAGAAAGAGCTCAATTGGAGGCCTATTATCAAAATGAAATTGAGAGCATCAAAGGTGAAGTAGCTAGACTTACAGATCTGCTTGAACAAGTGATGTCTCTTGTCGCACCCGACATCATGGCGGCCCTAAAAAATAATAATCTTGAATTATGGAAAAAGAACAGATTTCTGGCATCCGGTTCTTTTAGGGAAAAATGCCTTGTTTAAGGAGTCGCCACCTAGTATTATGGTCACTAGGAACCCTAACTGGTCAACACAGATTCTATGGTTTGGGATTGGTTACGTAAAAGGGAAGATATTATCACCCCTTAAACGTTCTGCCTAAGGCAAACTGCATTGCTGGTTTTGTCTTAAATTGCTAAATATTTATTAGTTTATGCTGTGATGATTTGTTTAAATATTCCTGACTCTGGCGCCAGTGAATATTCGAGCTCGAATAATTCCAACTCTGGCGTTGGTAAAAATTCGTAGTTATGAAAAATTAGATTAATGTTTTTTATTCCCTACTCTAGCGTTAGTGAAAAAATAAATTTATTTTTTACGCATGCACATATTTTTTTATTTTTTAGCTAAATAAAATAAAAAATACAACGAATAAAAATAATATAAATTTAAACTGGTATTTTTATTCCTGACTCTGGCGTCAGTGAATAAACCAATAAATTTACATTATTTTTATTCATGCATACACATTTTTTATTTATTTTTATTTTTATTTTTCTATTTTTTTATTTTTTTCGGGCTGGGCCCAGCTCAGCCCACATGGGCTGGGCTAGGCCCAGCCAGCCCAGCCCGGTCACTGGCCCAAGCCAATGACCCGGCTGGGAAAAGGCACGCACCACGCGTGCGTGCACTTGGGGAAAGCTAATTAATTTCACGGCCAGTCAAAGGATAATGCAAAGCGGGAAGAGATGAAGAAAACTTACCCGTGGTCCGCTGCTCCTGAAGGTGAAGACGAAGTCGAGGGCTGTTGGTGCTTGAACCACGCTTGGCAGGGCAGCCTTCTTCCCTTCCTTGCGCTCTCCTGGCCCTATTCCTGCTGCTAATGACCCGAGGTTGAAAGTGAAGGGCGGATGACCGAAACTGATCCAATGCGTGCGCCTTCTCTTTTTTATTTGCTTGTGTTTTGAGACCAAGGCAGTGCTAGAAACACTGATCACTGTTTTCTTCGATCTCCTTTTCTTCCTCCTTGCTTTCTTGTTTCTGATTTGCAGGGGACGATCGAGAAGACGGTGATGTCAATCGTTGGTTTTCTGGATTTTACGTTTACATTAGTCTCTGTTTTTGCTCTGGGTATTTTTCCTCTGTTTTCTGGGTTTCGTTTTCGGGTTCTCCTTTTTGTTCTTGACTCTGTATTTTTTTTGGGTTGATTTCTGCCTTGGTTCCCCCTGTTTTGCCCCCCCTTGGTGCTGGGTTTTCCTTCTGTTTTTCTGGGTTTATTACTCTGTTCAATCCCCCTGGGTATTTTGTTTTCGCCTCTTTTCTGGGTTCTTTTTTTTTCTTCCCTCCCGGTTCTGTGTTTCTCCCCCCTTTTCTTCGTTGTTTTCTCTGGTTTTATAGCCACAGAATTCCACCGTTACCAGGTAATTAATCGACTGTTATTGCAGGAGTAATGGTGGCGGCCGGCAGCTGAAACGTTGAAGAAGATGAACAGTGCTGTGTTCAATGGCCATTTGCATTTTGGTCCTTGGAATTCTGAAATCGTGCAATCAAGCCCCTGGATAAAATTTAAATTTGGACCCCTTTATTTCGGCGCTTTTCCAATGTAGTCCTTGGATTTTTAATTTCGAAATTTGGACCCCAAACCTTAATAGTTCTTCAATTAAGCCCCCGAATAAGTTAATTTAATTAAATCCAAAGTCCAATTAAGTCTAAAACTTATCAATTCTCTAATTAAACCCCTGATTGAATTAATAAAATTAATTACAAGCTTAATTAAGTCTCCAAACTTATCAATTCTTCAATTAAATCCTTAACTGGATTAATTAAATTAATTCCAAGCTTAATTAAGTCTCAAAACTTATTAATTCCCCAATTAAATCCTTGATTGGATGAATTAACTTAATTTCAAGCTTAATTAAGTCTAGAAATTTATCAATCCTCCAGTTAAACCCTTAATTTGATTAAATAAATTAATTCCAAGCTTAATTAGATTAATTCTAAAGTTTATTTAAACCCCAAAACTTCCATTTATATTGCCCTTAACCCAAAATTTAATTCATTCTTCATTTATTTTATTTTACTTGTTTTTTTTTTCATCATCATTATTATTTTTTCATCAATTTTTTTTTATCCTTTTCATTAAATAAAATAATAATAAAGATAAATTGGTCAAAAATTGGGTTATGACATCTCTTGTGAAAACACCATCAATCCACGTCCCTCACACATCTCAGAACTTGGGGGCAGACTCAATAAATGGGAATCATTTTGTCGCGTTCACCGTTGTCTATCCAAGTCAAGCTCAGATCACTGCGAATCCAACAATGAAAGGACCTTCTAACAATAGGTTTACCAATCGCATAGGCCATGATAAATGGGTTGCCCTAGAAAAAAGATTGAGAGAAGTTGAAGGAAATAACCTGATTCACCCTGTGATAGCAGCTGAAGTTTGTTTAGTTCCAATTATTATGGTGTCGAAGGAGTTTAGAGTGGCAGACTTCGTCAAGTAGTTCGGACTACAATGTACAAACACCCATCTCTGGTTATACTACAACAAGATGACTAAAATGATCTACAATGATAAGATACTGATATGCATTTTCCAAGATAGTCTCATTGGATCTGCTCTGAGCTGGTACATGAGACTAGACAATATTAAGATCAAGACATGGAAAGACCTGGTAGACACCTTGCTAAAGCAGTACAAATTTAATATGGAAATTGCTCCAGACAGAACCATCCTAATGGCTATAGGGAAGGAAAACCAAGAGTTTCTGAAAGCATATGCGTAAAGATGGCGAGATAAGGCAACATATGTTCAACCTCCACTAATAAATACATAAATGGTGATGTTGTTTGCCAACACCTTTCAATCCCCTTATTATGAGCATTTAATAGAAAGTTTAGCTCAACATTTCCATGAAGTTGTGAGGATTGCTGAAAGAATTGAACAAGCTATGAAGAGGGGAAAGATTGAAGGTTCTGCCATGGATTCTAGAACAATGATGAGAGATGACTCTAAAGGTGGATGAGTAAGAGGTAAGTTGAGTTTGTGAAAAGTGATGTCATTGGCTATATTGTCCCCCAAACATCTTCAGAATGGTAAGTAATTGAAAGAAAACTTTATCCAAGAATGGTGATGAATTGTCAATTATATTGTTATGGAATTTTGCCATTTTGCATTTTGTTTTAGGATGATATATCATCATTTTAACGAAACATTTCTTTTTATTTGTCTTTTTGTTGTTTTGAAATAACGAGATGTTTCTTTCAAAGCATACTTTGGTAAAATATTTTGATCAAACTCCAACACGCGATTAAGGCTAATCAATCCTGAAAGTTTAAGAGTATTTTGATTGCATAAATGACTCGATGCTTGTTAGAATGATATAGGATGACCAAACAAATTTTGAGCTCACACATGAAACTGAATCACCCACCATATAGCTAAGTTTTAGCAATATCCATAATAACATGTAGTGGATTCAATAGTTATGGACTCGCGAATCAAGGTTCTTGCAAGTCTAAATCATTACACTAGATGAGGTCAAAATTTATTGGTTCACATCGACCTTGCTTGAAATGAGAAAAAGGCGATCTTTATTTTATGCTTTCACAATACTAGAAATATATCATTTGCAATCCCATTTTAAGCATGATAGAATATTCTTTTCAAAAGAAACCCTAACTAGGATCACACCCCACACTAGGGGCAAATAAGAGATTTTTTTCTAAGAAGACAAAAGTGGAATCAATGGTAAAAAGAAGGCTAAGAACAAAAGTCCAATGTTTGAAAGAGAGCTAAAAGAAAGAAGACCTAGATTGGGGGTATGTTAGAAAAATGTGAGAAAGGCTATATGAAAGCCATAAAAAAAACATGAAAATTGCCTACACTTAAAGGTATGTCAAAGATAAGGGAAGGAGAATGCTTATTGAATCTAGGAAAGATAAAAGAAGTTTCAATCAAGGAAAGACACAACAACTGTCAAAATTCAATACAAAAAAAAAAAATTGAGCTACAAACATGACTTTTACATCCATGATAAAGCCCCTGATGTTATCAGATGATTGAGATTGTTTTTTCATCAAAGAAAAAGTTGGATTTGCATTATGACTTATGTTAAGAGAATTATGATATTTGAGGTTAATAAGTTTATATGTCACTTCCTCTACAAAAACAATAAGAGAAAGAGAAATGATGAATAATTGATGTTGATCCTAGGTTTTTGAAACCTTCAAACACCTTTTGAGCTTGTAAAATTTCTTTATTTCATAGCCATAAACCATAGCCTACATTATGTGCTTTTAAAAGCCCTTTTTTGATCAAGTAAGCAATTTGAACTGATAAATAGCGCTCTCAAAGCTTGAAGAGCTTTTCCATAAGGGTCGTGGCTTTATGGATTAAGTTATTTGTTATTATGCATGTTGATAACAAAAGTGCAAAAAAAAAAAAAAAACCCAAAGAAACCACCTTTCTTGACAAAGCCTGAGTTCTGACTTTAGCATCTTGTTTTTGAAATTCACAAAAAGGTCACCTCATCACAGACCATCAAAAGATATACCTAAGATCAGATATTAAAATTAACACAAAGAACAAATGAAAAATCCATTTTAATCTTTCAACAAGTCAATTTCTGTTTTCAAAATACAAGATAAACAAAGGACTACATGTATTGAATGACATGTGTTAGGTCTTTGACCAAAAAAGCTTGAATTTCAAAAATACTTTTAAAAGCTGACATCTCTCTGATTTCATCTCAACAATTAGACTTTGAATAGACATGATCTTTTAAATATAAGAGTTTATTCCTGAACAAAGAATATTGTCAAACAAAAAGAGCATCGATCGAGTTTGCAAAATCCTTGACAAAAAAGACATTGACACTTATTGACATTCCTTGGAAAGTGGAGCAGCTAGGGGCAATACATTGGACCATGAAAAGGAAACAAACAGTATTCAAATCAGCTGGGGCTAAATAAAGATGATTAAATAATGAATCGGTGAATTGAGAACAATGGGCTTTAAAGAAAGATAATTCAGATCACACCGGGTGCAATATTGTTCAAAGACAGTCAAGACCTAGTGAACTCCAGTAGCAAATTAGAGTGGCGCTGCACTTGAAGGGCATCTTTATCTGGGTTTAACCTTTGAAACATGGCTACCGACCGATGTGGACACACATTTGAATGAATGTTGAAAAGATGCACACCACCAAGAATGACTGTGGGGACAAGCTTCTTTGAAGCCAAGATGCACTTCACCGCATGAATATAGGTGAAGAGCATCATTGAAAATGCCGATGCACTTCCTTTCACAATCGGATTAGACGAGCTAAGGGGATTCCTTTGAGAAGATTTGAGCATTCGAAAAAGAGCCTTTTACTGAAGCTATGTGATGCATGTCTAGATAACTTGACGTTTCTAAGAAGGTAGATGATAACATATACTTGAAGGGTAGGTTTCAACTGGAGGCAAGTTCATTACTGATTAACAATCTAGGATGAGGAGGACACTAGAAAACCTCTTGATAGGTGTTGGCAAAAGGCATACAATTAATCAAAGAACAATTCTTAAGAGAATACAGAAGATGAATGATTGATTAAGCTCATTAATGACAAATCAAGTAACACTACACTTGGGGGCAAGGTTATGCTTGGTAAACAACAAGAGTAGTAATCATCATAGACAGCCCGGAATGGGAACTGCACTTACAGCTGAGTGGGAGGCTAGCACATGGAAGAGCTGGTGAATCAGAAGAACAAAGAAGTGTTTGGAAGACACTCTATGATGATGGAGCATCGAAGAGGGGGGCCTATTTCAAAACAAGGTATGAATGCATACATGTCATCTAACCACCAAGCATTGCACATATATTTGACTTGTTACAAAGAAGAAGAAGAAGAATCATTTAGCCAATAATAACAAAGAATTAAGGTTGTGACCCTGGAACGGAAAGAAGATGAGATGAATCCTACTGTTAGGAAAATCTCAAAGAAATGAGAAGATCAACCTTGTCATCATGAGGAGTCTTCAGGTCAACCCTGCAATCGGGAAGCACCAAGTTTTCCAACCTTGTCATTGAGAAAAATCCAGTTAATTTCAGTCATCAGGAAGGACATATGTCAACACTGCAATCAGGAAGAACCGATCTCAGTCCTGCAAAATAAAAAAAAATGAAAAAAAGAAAAATTAAAAAAAGAAGAAAGCATCAAGTGAAAAGTTTGATTAAATCTTATCATCAAGAAGAAAAATGAGAAGAACCTTACCATTAGGAAATTCTCAAAACAAAAGAAGAAAGTTCAAACCATGCCATCAGGAAGAACACACAGATGTTGGTTCTGGTTAAAGGGGATCACCGGATAGGATCTTAGGTTAGCCCAACCACGTAGATTTTGGTTGTGGTTAAAGGGGATCGCTAGATGGGATCTCAGGTTAGCCCAACTACACAGATTTTGGTTCTGTTTAAAGGGGATCACCATATAGGATCGGTAGATGGGATCTCAGGTTAGACTAACCACACATATTTTGAATCTAGTTAAAAGGGATCACCGGATGGGATCTCAGGTTAGCCCAACCACATAGAGGATTTTAGCTTTGGTTAAAATGAAATTAAAAAAAAGGGCACCAAGATCGGGTTCTCAAGAAAATCAAGTTTGGATCATTAGTTCCTAGTTGAAGGGAGATTGCAGTAAAGACGGAAGGAATACAAAAAAATAATAGTAGTGAGAAAATGATGTTGAAACACTTATAAAATGGCTAGAAATTGGTTGAGGAGGTTCATTACTATAAGAATTGAAATTTGACAATATATTTTTCACTTATGAAAGCCCTGTTAACAAAGAAAATTCAATTTGAGGAAGAAAAGTCCAAAATCAGAGGTTTATGGACTCAATTAAATTTTATCAAGGGTTTACTTGAGTTTATGAAGGGTTTGATTGTAAAAAAAATAATAATTGAGTTTTAAGTCAATTGAGGCTTTTAGTGGGTAGAATTCAGCTGTGTCACTGGTTTGGGCCACTGACCCAAGTAGGCCTGCTGGGTCCAACCTAGCCACATGGGTCCAACCTAGCCACATGGGTCGGGCTAGGCCCAGCCCGAAAAAAAAAAAGAAAATTTTCTTCAAAAATTATTTCAAAAAAATTTGTGATTTTCCTAATGAATCTTGCTTAGTATTGATTTTTATTTTTATTCTGTAAAGATACAAATCTGATATTAAAATACCTAGTTTTTTTCAAAACATTGTAAAAAACAATTATATATAAAAAATGGTTTTCATGCATACGACCAAGTATCTCAAAGAAAAAAAAAATATTATATTTTCATACAACAAAAATTCAAAAATATGTATTAGCATTCATTTTGGCTTTAATAACCAGTTTATTAAAGTCACGAGAACTAGGCTAATATTTCAAAAATTTCAAAAAAAAAATATTTTGTTTTCTTTTAATATCTAGGGTTATGACCTTATACATAAGTCGTATTCTAGATATTAAATTCTTTTGTTAACGTTAGAACGATTAAGTTTTACCCTATAAGATAAGGATCTCCTTACCAAGGATGACTTTTCTCAAACCATAGACGAACCAACAATTAGAAAATACGACAAGACCTTAGATTTTATCAGATAATAAAACAATGTAGCTTACCTTCGGTATGACGTATTTAGGGTGCTAATACCTTTCCTTTATGCAAACAGTCCCCACACCCGATCTATAAGACCAGTTAAGGTTCCTAGTGGCCAAAATAGTAGATGGCGACCCCCATTCTATTTTTCACTAATAAAAGACAATAATTCCTTGTCTCCCTATATTTTCCAAACAGAAGATAATATATATGAGAGTGGATTTGTTTTTGCCAGTCATGCCGCACACGTGCGACACTGGTTAAAAGGGATCACTATATGGGATCTCAATCTAACCCAACTGATTAGTACTTAAAAGTGCATGTTTATCAAGGTTTTATATCATCATTTTGCACTTGAAGTATCAATAACTCCTTAACTAAAGCATGTTTTATAATAACAAGTTTGATACTATAAGATACCTTAATTTATGGTAAATGCTCATCTTAAATGCAGGACTATCACATAAATAAAAGGATTGATTGATGAGTTTAAGCATTGAAAGTGAAAGGACAAAGAGATGGCCAAATTTAGAAAAGAGATGTTGGTGCAGTCCAAACCAGAACATTGTTCGGTAATTGGATCATATCTGGAGCTCTAGATCTCGGATTTAGGTCCATTTTATATGGATGGAAAGGTAAAACATAGGCCTACAACTTTCATTTGGACACCAAGATCTAAGAAGGCCGTTTTCAAGTCCAAATTATAGGAACAACGAAGAAGTCCGAAGCTGTCCTGCAGCCCAGACACTATTTAGTGTTCAGCCCATATCTTGAGTTCTAGAAGTCCAAATGACCTCATCTTTTTTTTGTTGGAAAGCTGAGATAATTTCCTAGAACATTCCTGAGGATTCTGGGAAAATTATTGTCGCACCCCAAAAAAAACCAAGGCGCGCGGCATCGGCTGACGATTATTCGTCCTGTTTTGTTGATTTGGTTCGTTGGAGTCGCCACCTAGTAATTCATTGAGGGCTACTAGGAAACCTGATGTATTGGTCTTGTCAGAGATCGCGGGTAAGGGACTGGTTGTGGTTAGGGAAGGTATTAGCACCCCTAACGCACCCTACCTGAGGTAAGCTGCTTTGTGGACTTGATGTGTTAAAGAAGTTTTAAAAATTCTGTTCTTTCATCGAATTTCAGAAAATACAACTTACATGTAAGTTCATGATTCTTTATCCGTGATTAAATCAGAATATTAAATTCTTCTTTATTCTTGCAATTTTATCATAAAAAAAATTCATAAACAAAAATACACACTACATTCACTTTCAAGCTTCGTGGGCTGAGCCTGTATTGGTCCAGCCACAAGGCTGGACTCAGCCCAGCCGCATGGGCTGAGCTGATGTTCCGGCCCAAAATGCAACAGGGCTGGGCTGATGTTCCGGCCCGGAGTGAAAAGGAGCTGGACTCAGCCCAGCCGCATGGGCTAGGCTGGTGTTCCAGCCCGCCCAAAACAAAAAAAACATTTAAATTCCTTTTTTTTTTTTATTATTCAATAACATACATAAAAAAAATACAAACACACACAAACATTCTTTTTTTTATTATTATTATTTATCACTTCCTCTTTTCTTTTCTTTTCTTACATCCACATTTACATAAAACACAAACTATATAAAAAAAACTCAAAATTACACAAATATTACATTAAACAATTACTATTACAAAAATTAACCCCAAAACAAACTAGAAACCACTTCTGCACCTCCGGAACAGTGTCAGGCATACTTCAGGAGCGGCAAGACAGTGGCGGCGCATGAGTTCACGCGCCGCCACAGAAGAAAACCTGCAACAGGGGGTCTGGGTCGACTTCTTCCCCTCTTCTTTCCTCGCCGGCGCCGACCTGCAGATCAAGCAAAGAACACACACCAGTCGATTTTAATTTTTGTTCTGTTTTCAATTTATTTATTTTTTCTCTTCCTCTTCGTTTCGGGTCTGCTTCCCTCCGCCGATCAGTTCTCTTTTCCTTTTCTTCTCCGATGGCAGATCGGTCGTGGAGGACGATGGCGGACAGATCTAGGTCGGAGCGCCGCTGTGTTCGGCTGGTCATGAAGAAAACAGGCGGAGGCGGAGGCGGTGGCAGTGGCTTGCTTCTGTGGAGGAGACGCCGTTGCAAGGCTGGTAGGACGAAGATGAAGAGGATAGCAGGGTTGCTGCCGGAGGCCGATCTGCGCCGATGAACGAAGCTTCGTCGCGTCTGTGCTGGCGTGCTGGAAGGCGGCGCTCTCGGTGGCTGAGAGAAGCACCGCTGGGAAGATGGAGATTTTCGGGCAGCAGCTATTTTGGGCAAGGAGAGGGGAAGTTCAAAACTGGAAAACAGTGATTGGCCGGCGGTGATTTTGTCTTCAGGGAGGGTCGGTTGTTCGGGTGGCTGAGGAAAAGGTTGAAAGCAGGGGAGTGGGCGGTCCGTTCACGGTGGCTGAGAACCGGCTGAGAGGAGAGTGAGGCAGATGAAGGAGAGGGGGCTTTTTCTGGTTGCAGCGGCAGGGAAGGAAAAATGAGAAAAGAAGGAGGGACGGCGTCGTTTTGGCTTCAGGAGAAGAAAAAATTCAAAGGGAGCTGCTGGGTAGATGGTGGCTGTTGTGTTTGAAGAAGAGTTACTGGGCGGGCGGCTTAAGAGTCAGGCTTGTGTCTGGCGGCTGAGGAAGAAGAAAAATCAGAAAGTGGGGGACATCCGTGGGTCTCTGCCCACTGCCCTCGGGTCCCCAAAAAATTCACAAATCCCTCCCCCCTCCTCTGACGTCGCTGGGGATGAGAAGAAATAGGGGCTCTCCTCATGAGGAGGGGCCTCCATGTCGGCTGGAAATAAGGAAAAGAAGACCATGGGTGGGGGGCTAAGTCCCTAATTTTCAGCTAAAAGAGAGGGATTAAATGGTATTGGGCCAGGGGAGCGGCTGCTTTCGGGTGAAGAGAAAAAAAGTTTTTAGGTTGCCTCCCCCTCCAATATTCAAAAACTTCCTGCAAAAATATTATTTGGGTCTCAAAATTAGTCTCTTAACTTTCTTTTGTTTTGTTTTTTTTTTGTAAAATTTGATTTTTCTTGTTTTTTTGTATTTTTTTGAAAACGAGCAATATCAACATCGACTCGATGAGGAAAATCAATGATTTTAAAAACGACGCGTGAAAATTCGAACGCGTTTGAAAATCTTTTGAAAAATTAAATTCTTTTTAAACGACGTTGAAAATGCTAAAAACATTGCAAATATATTAAAAACATATTTTTTTGGATTTTTGTTGTTTTTCACTATTTTTGGATTTTTCAAAAAATTTATTAAAAAGGTGGGTCAAAAATTGGGTAACAACAGATGCCCCCTCTTTACAATGCTTACGAAGCAGATCAATGTTTTGCATAGTAAGCTTTGTAAAGAAAATAAAAAGAAAATGATCTTATTATCTTGGGTGATATGCCCCTTTTGAAGAAAAGTGGTCTATTTTCAGGGGCGACCGGCCCACACAATCACACTGGTCTACTTTCACGGGCGACCTGCCCACACATACTCAAAGTGGTCTATTTTCAGGGGCGACCTGCCCACACACTCACACTGGTCTATTTTCAAAGGCGACCTGCCCACACATACTCACTCTGGTCTATTTTCAGGGGCGACCGACCCACACTCTCACACTGGTCTGTTTTCAACGGGCGACCTGCCCACACATATTCACTCTGGTCTATTTTCACGGGCGACCGGCCCATACTCTCACACTGGTCTATTTTCACGGGCGACCTGCCCTTTTAATTGGGTTTACTTGAGATCCCATCTGGCGATCTAACAAGAACAAAAAATCGGTGTGTAGCTCGATTAACCTGAAATCCCATCTAGTGATTCTGCGTGATTAGGCTAAATTGAGATCCCTTCGCCGATCCCCTTTAACCATAACCAAGGTCTGTGTGGTTAGACTGAAATGAGATCCCTTCGCCGATCCCCTTCAACCAGAACCAAAATCCTTTCCAATTAGGTTAAATTGAGATCCCTTTGCCGATCCCCTTTAACCATAACCAAGGAATGTGTGGTTAGACTGAACTGAGATCCCTTCGCCGATCCCCTTCAACTAGAACCAAAATCCTTTCCAATTAGGTTAAACTGAGATCCCTTTGCCGATCCCCTTTAACCATAACCAAGGTGTGTGTGGTTAGACTGAACTAAGATCCCTTCGTCGATCCCCTTCAACCAGAACCAAAATCCTTTTCAATTAGGTTAAACTGAGATCCCTTCGTTGATCCCCTTTAACCATAACCAAGGTGTGTGTTGTTGGACTGAGATCCCTTCATCGATCCTTCAACCAGAACCAAAATCCTTTTCAATTAGGTTAAACTGAGATCCCTTCGCCGATCCCCTTTAACCATAACCAAGGTCTGTGTGGTTGGGCTGAACTGAGATCCCTTCGTCGATCCCCTTCAACCAGAACCAAAATCCTTTTCAATTAGGTTAAACTGAGATCCCTTCGTCGATCCCCTTTAACCATAACCAAGGTGTGTGTGGTTGGGCTGAACTGAGATCCCTTCGCCGATCCCCTTCAACCAGAACCAAAATCCTTTCCAATTAGGTTAAACTGAGATTCCTTCGCCGATCCCCTTTAACCATAACCAAGGTGTGTGTGGTTGAGCTGAACTGAGATCCCTTCGTCGATCCCCTTCAACCAGAACCAAAATCCTTTCCAATTAGGTTAAACTGAGATCCCTTCGTCGATCCCCTTTAACCATAACCAAGGAATGTGTAGGGTTGGGTTAGACTGAGATTCCTTTTGGCACTCCCCTCTAACCAGAACCAAAATCCTTTCCAATTAGGTTAAACTGAGATCCCTTCGTCGATCCCCTTTAACCATAACCAAGGAATGTGTGTAACTCGGTCAACCTGAAACCCCATCTGGCGATTCCCTTTAACCAAAGCTACATGAGATCCCATCTGGCGACCTCATTCAACTGGAACAACAGAATGTGTAAAAAGTGGTCTCATTATAATGGGTGACCTACCCAGATGGAAAAGAGGAAGAGTGGTCTCATTCTTATGGGTGACCTACCCAGGGGGAAAAATATGAAGTGTGGTCTCATTGTAATGGGTGACCTACCCAGATGGAAAAAATAAGATGAAGTGCGGTCTCATTGTCATGGGTGACCTACCCGGATGGAAAAAATGTGAAAAGTGCGGTCTCATTGTAATGGGTGACCAACCCAAATGGAAGATGTGATATGACAAGTGTGAAAAATAGGACTTACCTGGCGAAGTCTTTGAGGGGATGACAGAAGAAGGGCTGGAAAACTTGGTGCTTCCTGATAATTCCCGATCATAGGATTTGAAAACTCGGTGTTTCCTGACTGCAAGAGTTGAAAACTCGAGGCTTCCCGATTGCAAGGTTGATCTTTTCATTTCTTTGGGATTTTCCTAATGGTAAGGTTCATCCCATCTTTCCTTTTATTCCATGATCAAAACCGATTCTTTATTATCATCACCACAATGCTTCTTTCTTTTTCCACCATCTTGCTGGACCTCATTAAGGATTTTCCTGTAACAATTCCAAAATATGTGCAAATGTTTTTTTTTTTTTTTAGGTTAGATGACATGCATGCATCCTTACCTGATTTGAAATATAGGTCCCCCCTCTTTGATGCTCCATCTTCATAGGGTGCCTTTGTTTGCATTCCAAAGCTTTCTTTGTTCTTCCGATGCATTGGCTTATTCATGTGCTAGCCATCCACTCAGCTGTAAATGCAGTGCCTATCCCGGGCTGTCTTCGACAATTACTGCTTGCATCGTTCATCAAGCTTGACCCTGCCCCCAAGTGTGGTACTGCTTGATTCATCATGAAGGATTTTCTCTCCTGGCTTCTTCTGAGAATTATCCTCTGATTGATTATGTGCATCATGCCAATACCCATCAAGATTGTTAATCAGTCATGAACTTAACTCTAGTTGAAACAGTACTCTTCAAGTACATGTTATCATCAGCCTTCTTGGAACTCAATCAGTCATCCAGACATGCATCTTATAGCTTGCAGTACAAAGGCTCATGGTTGTATGCTCAGTGCTCTTCTCATAGATTCCTTTCAACTCTTATAATCAGATTGTGAAAAGAAATGTCTCAGCCTCATCAATGATGCTGCTTTTATCACCCATACTCATGTGGTGAAGTGCTCATCTGGCTTCAAAACAAATTGTCCCACACAGTCAGTCTTCGGGGTGGGTGCCTTTCTGACATTCATTCAGTGCTCATCAATTGCTGCTGAAGTTTACTAAATCATGGATTGTCTTTGAACAACATTGCCCCTAGTTGATCTGAACATGCTCATTCTTCTGTTTACAACCAAATGGCTTTTGTGAATGCCAGGGACGACTTTGATGGACTTTGATGACTCATCATGTGATTCTTTCTTTGCCCCCAGCTGATCTGGATACTGTTTGTTTTCCTTCTTAAGGTCCACTGTATTGCCCCCAGCTGCTCAACTTTTCAAGGAGTGTCGAGGACTTCAATGTCATTTCTATCAACGATTTTGCATACTCAATCAATGTTCTTCTGTGTTTGATAATCTTCCTTGTTCTGGAATCAACTCTCATATTTCAAAGATCATGTCTATTCAAAGTCTAGTTTGTTGAAATGAAATCAGAGATGTCCTTTTTTGAAAATCTTTTGAAAATCAAGCTTTTTGACCAAAGACCCAACACACGTTATTCGAAATACACAGTCCTTTGAGTGTCTTGTATTTTGAAAACAGAAATCGACCCGTTGTCAGATTAAAATGGTTTTTTCCCATGGTTCTTTGTATCCATTTTAGACTCGGATTTTGGGTATATCTTTTGATGGTCTGTGATGAGGTGACCTTTGCGTGAATTTCAAAAGCAAGGCACCCAAGTCAACACTTAGGCTTTATCAAGAAAGGTTATTTCTTTTCTTAGCACTTGTTTTATCAGCATGCATAATAACCAATAGCTTAATTCATGAAGTCACGACCCTTATGGAAAAACTCTTCAAGTTTTGAGAGCGCCATTTATCGGTTCAAATTGATTGCTTGATTAAAAAGGGCTTTTAAAAGCATGTAATGCAGGCTATGGTTCATGGCTATGAAAGAAAGGAATTTCAAAGGCTCAAAAGGTGTTTGAGGGTTTCAAAGACCTAGGATCAACATCAATTATTCATCAACTTGTTTTCTATTGTTGTCTTTGTAGAGGAAACGACATATAACCTTGTTAACCTCAAAGTTCAGACTTTTCTTAACATAAGTCATAATACAAATCCACATTTCCTTGATGAATAACCAACCTTAATCATCTGATAACCTCAGAGGCTTTGTAATGGACACCAAAAGTCACGTTTATAACTTAGTCTTTTTTCTGGTATTGACTTTTGTTGTGCATTTCCTTGATTGAAATTTCTTTTGCTCTTCATAGACTTGATAGGCGTTCTCCTTCCTTTATCTTCGACTTGTCTTTAAGTGAAGGCAATTTAAACTTTTTCTTCTTATTCTTCTTTTTTTTTCTTTTTTTTTATCATAGCCTTCCTTAAAAATTTCCCATATGCCCCCAGTCTATGTGTTTTCTTTTAGCTCTCTCTCAATCATTGGACCTTTGTTCTAAGCCTTCCCCTTTATCCATTAATTATATCAATGTCTCCAACATATCTCTCGTCTGCCCCCAGTGTGGGGTGTGATCCTAGTCAGGGTTTTCATGAAAAGATATTTTATCCAGCTCAAAATGGGACTGCAAAGGATATAATTATTAGAAAGTGAAGGGGATATCAAAGATGGCCTTTTCTCATTTCAAGCAAGGTCGGTTAGAACCGATAAATTTTGACCCCATCAAGTGTAAAGATTTGAACTTGTGAGCATCATGATTCACGAGTCCATAACTACTGAATCCACTATATGTCATTATACATACTGTTAAAACTTAGCTATATGATGTGTGGTTCAGTTTCAGGAGGTATGAGTTCAAAATTGTTTAGTCACCTCATGTTATTTTCAAGCATCGAGTCATTTCTGTAATCAAAACACTTTTAATCTTCCGGATTGATTAACCTTTATCGCATGTTGGAGTTTGATCAAAAAATTTTGTCAGAATAAAATGTTAAACATCTGTTGATTTCAAAACAACAAAAAGACAAAAGCAAGGCATGTTTCGTTGAAGGATGAGATGTGATCCCAAAACAAAATGCAGAATTCCATAACAATATGATTGACTGTTCATCACCATTCTTGAATCAGCTTTTCTGGCAATATCTGTGTTTTGCCAAGAACTTTCAATCACATGTCATTTTGATGATGTTCGGGGGACAATATAGCCAATGACACCCTCCTTTGCAAGCTCCACTTGTCCCTTGCTCACCAACTTCAGGACTCGCTTCTTGAAATTCTTGCAATTGCTCAATTGAAATGGTTGAGGACCCCATCATGACATCACATCTCTTGTCTGGATTAAACCATCCAGAAAATGGTGGTTGCATGGGATTTGTCGGAGTCTAGCAAAAGTCTAGAATCTGGCAGATTCTGGTCGACCAACTTAAGTGGCAGAGGAATGTCCCATCTTGGCAAAGACATTTGAGCAATTGATGCTACCGTGAGACCTGGCTATACCACATAATTAAGGGTTCACACCGTCAAAGTCCTCCTGATTCACCTCTCATCATTGTTTTAGAATCCATGGAAGATCCTTCAATCTTTCCTCTCTTCATAGCTTGTTCAATTCTTCGGCAAATCCTCACAGCATCATCTCAATCTTCCAATGTTGTTGTGGTTGGTTGAGGATTGTTAGAAAACTTTTCAACAGCTTGGTAATCTTAGCAGTGCCCAGAAACTTGTAGTATCGCCACTACTGACACGTGGAATCATGCCTTATGTCTTCTATGGGAGACGATGATGGACATGAATCTCCTCTATTTCTTCTTTGATTCCTCTCGAATGGTGCAGCAAACAAGCACCAATAGAGGGAGTTCTGCTCTGTTGAAGTTTCAGTCTTCTTCATGTTTTTCAGTCTAGGCATGTCTCTTCTTTCTACTTTTGCGTTTTAAATACTGGCACTGTTGGAGGAAAATCATAGATGATCTGAAAATACTGTATTCCTTCTTGGATTTCCCATTTACAGATCCACAAATAGATTCCTGCCGAGAGATCTCTGCAATGTTGAAGTTTGATGTCTGCTCAATGTTTTTCAAACCAAATCTGGCTCTTCAACCTGCTACAGTTTCTTCATGCTGAAACTGATGAGAGAAATATTTGTAGCATATGCAATTAGTAAATCCTCTCTTGCACTCTCAACTTGTAGCATCATAAACAGATTTTTGTAGAGAGAGCTCTGCAACGTTGAAGTTCGACGACTACTCATATTTTCAAACCAGGCCTGACTCCTCTGCCTAGTACAATGTTTTGCTCGTGCCACACGTAGAAGTTCAGTGTCTGATTATGGTTTTTCAGACCAACACCTTGTGCTGCTGAACTGGAATTGAGCTCATAATTGGGGTAACTTCAGAGCAGACTAATGCACCATGAACAGGAGGCTAGTAGTCGTTTGGTTCCATTAAATGATGTGGAGGTGATGAACACTTAAGAGTGCAACTGGACAGGAATCCGAGTTGTCATTAGTTGATGACTGAAGGCATTGTTGTTGTTGTTCATGACTGAAAAGGAGAGGCAGCTTCAATTGGACGTGGACAAGCAGTGTTCCCACAGAAGACTGTTCAGACATTCTCTTTCCATTTAAATACTCAACACTTGTTCAAGCAAATCTGAGTCTAGCTACTTCACCTTTGATGTTCTCAACCTTAATATGATAATGAGCCTTTATCTGACATCTTTCTTCAATCACGTGCAACACAGCTTGTGCGGGGGACCTAACTTTCAACCCGGTACATGCATGATAAATGTATGAATATGTAATCTATATGAGGAACTCGCCCTTCGAGGGGTGACATATGATCGCAACTCTTGTATGATGAAACAAGAATCTTGCTTCTTGCACAAACTCTACATGAAAATTTTCTGAGTTCAAGATGCTTCAAGAAGGGCTTGCTCGGATGCAAAACAAATATTTACGGAGCACACATCCTACAGGCAGGTTCTAATCTTTTTAAGTGAGACAAAAGGTAGGTTTACTATTTGGTCTCTAAAAAGGGTCTCTCGTTGTCCCAGTGATTACCCTCTTGAAGGCAATATAGGGGCCAGTAGGCAGTGAGATGGCACATGTCCAACTTTTACCAATCTTGGCACTCAACGAAGAGTTGGGGTTTACACAAACTTAAACCTTGACTAAAAGTCGTAAGGTAAGCTGTTAGTCCCCCTCCTAACCTGAAGCTTGTGTGTGCTTTAAAAAATTACACTATGTGATGCATGAGACAATTCTACAAAATGCATGGGTAAAACAAAAATAAAATAAGACAAAAATACAAAAACATAAACACATCAAATATACAAAGCTTAGTCCGATAAAGTTGAAAACAATACCTTTCCCCAGTGGAGTCGCCATTCTGTCGCACCCCAAAAAAAACCAAGGCGCGCGGCATCGGCTGGTGATTATTCGTCCTGTTTTGTTGATTTGGTTCGTTGGAGTCGCCACCTAGTAATTCATTGAGGGCTACTAGGAAACCTGATGTATTGGTCTTGTCAGAGATCGCGGGTAAGGGACTGGTTGTGGTTAGGGAAGGTATTAGCACCCCTAACGCACCCTACCTGAGGTAAGCTGCTTTGTGGACTTGATGTGTTAAAGAAGTTTTAAAAATTCTGTTCTTTCATCGAATTTCAGAAAATACAACTTACATGTAAGTTCATGATTCTTTATCCGTGATTAAATCAGAATATTAAATTCTTCTTTATTCTTGCAATTTTATCATAAAAAAAATTCATAAACAAAAATACACACCACATTCACTTTCAAGCTTCGTGGGCTGAGCCTGTATTGGTCCAGCCACAAGGCTGGACTCAGCCCAGCCGCATGGGCTGAGCTGATGTTCCGGCCCAAAATGCAACAGGGCTGGACTCAGCCCAGCCGCATGGGCTGGGCTGATGTTCCGGCCCGGAGTGAAAAGGAGCTGGACTCAGCCCAGCCGCATGGGCTAGGCTGGTGTTCTAGCCCGCCCAAAACAAAAAAAACATTTAAATTCCTTTTTTTTATTATTATTCAATAACATACATAAAAAAAATACAAACACACACAAACATTCTTTTTTTTTATTATTATTATTTATCACTTCCTCTTTTCTTTTCTTTTCTTACATCCACATTTACATAAAACACAAACTATATAAAAAAAACTCAAAATTACACAAATATTACATTAAACAATTACTATTACAAAAATTAACCCCAAAACAAACTAGAAACCACTTCTGCACCTCCGGAACAGTGTCAGGCATACTTCAGGAGCGGCAAGACAGTGGCGGCGCATGAGTTCACGCGCCGCCACAGAAGAAAACCTGCAACAGGGGGTCTGGGTCGACTTCTTCCCCTCTTCTTTCCTCGCCGGCGCCGACCTGCAGATCAAGCAAAGAACACACACCAGTCGATTTTAATTTTTGTTCTGTTTTCAATTTATTTATTTTTTCTCTTCCTCTTCGTTTCGGGTCTGCTTCCCTCCGCCGATCAGTTCTCTTTTCCTTTTCTTCTCCGATGGCAGATCGGTCGTGGAGGACGATGGCGGACAGATCTAGGTCGGAGCGCCGCTGTGTTCGGCTGGTCATGAAGAAAACAGGCGGAGGCGGAGGCGGTGGCAGTGGCTTGCTTCTGTGGAGGAGACGCCGTTGCAAGGCTGGTAGGACGAAGATGAAGAGGATAGCAGGGTTGCTGCCGGAGGCCGATCTGCGCCGATGAACGAAGCTTCGTCGCGTCTGTGCTGGCGTGCTGGAAGGCGGCGCTCTCGGTGGCTGAGAGAAGCACCGCTGGGAAGATGGAGATTTTCGGGCAGCAGCTATTTTGGGCAAGGAGAGGGGAAGTTCAAAACTGGAAAACAGTGATTGGCCGGCGGTGATTTTGTCTTCAGGGAGGGTCGGTTGTTCGGGTGGCTGAGGAAAAGGTTGAAAGCAGGGGAGTGGGTGGTCCGTTCACGGTGGCTGAGAACCGGCTGAGAGGAGAGTGAGGCAGATGAAGGAGAGGGGGCTTTTTCTGGTTGCAGCGGCCGGGAAGGAAAAATGAGAAGAGAAGGAGGGACGGCGTCGTTTTGGCTTCAGGAGAAGAAAAAATTCAAAGGGAGCTGCTGGGTAGATGGTGGCTGTTGTGTTTGAAGAAGAGTTACTGGGCGGGCGGCTTAAGAGTCAGGCTTGTGTCTGGCGGCTGAGGAAGAAGAAAAATCAGAAAGTGGGGGACATCCGTGGGTCTCTGCCCACTGCCCTCGGGTCCCCAAAAAATTCACAAATCCCTCCCCCCTCCTCTGACGTCGCTGGGGATGAGAAGAAATAGGGGCTCTCCTCATGAGGAGGGGCCTCCATGTCGGCTGGAAATAAGGAAAAGAAGACCATGGGTGGGGGGCTAAGTCCCTAATTTTCAGCTAAAAGAGAGGGATTAAATGGTATTGGGCCAGGGGAGCGGCTGCTTTCGGGTGAAGAGAAAAAAAGTTTTTAGGTTGCCTCCCCCTCCAATATTCAAAAACTTCCTGCAAAAATATTATTTGGGTCTCAAAATTAGTCTCTTAACTTTCTTTTGTTTTGTTTTTTTTTTGTAAAATTTGATTTTTCTTGTTTTTTTGTATTTTTTTGAAAACGAGCAATATCAACATCGACTCGATGAGGAAAATCAATGATTTTAAAAACGACGCGTGAAAATTCGAACGCGTTTGAAAATCTTTTGAAAAATTAAATTCTTTTTAAACGACGTTGAAAATGCTAAAAACATTGCAAATATATTAAAAACATATTTTTTTGGATTTTTGTTGTTTTTCACTATTTTTGGATTTTTCAAAAAATTTATTAAAAAGGTGGGTCAAAAATTGGGTAACAACAATTATGATGTTAGCAATGACGTCTTGTTCAGACAAGAAGATAAGGATTGTTATCAAGTCAAGATGTGGCCACCCACTAATCAATTAGTCAACAAATCAATAGTTCCAAATTTTGGCCTATAAAAGGAGGCACTTACCATGTATTGAGGCATCTTGGTTTCTAGATCAAGATCATGCTCTTGCTTTCTCTCTTTGTATTGCTTATGTCTTGCTTTCATTAATATCAAGTTTATGCACTTCATTTCCTTTCCTTTACTTAGTTAACCTCTTTCTCATTTATGTTCTTATCTTGTTCATTTATGTTTTTTTCTTTCATTATGTTCAGCTAAGTTAATTATGTCAAGGTGAAAAGGGTACACTAATGGTGTAAGAATAAGTATAATATAAACTTAACATGGACCTTAACGTTGGATACTAACATGTTTTATATTTGTTATCTTGTTCACTTTTAATACTTTGCTTGTTAAATGGTTAATCTAGATTTATGTTGTATAACACTTGGTACAACAAATACTTGGCACTTTCATAGCCCATACTGTATGGTATAACCGACACCTGAGCTATGAAAGGAACTTGATTTGTTGTCAACATAAGTTATAATCATGAATGCCTGCTAACATTTACAAGTATTAGCTTTATTCGAATAAGATAACTAATGTAATCATGTTAACAATTTATAATCTGATTGGAACCTCCTTTATGTGTGGTTTCCAATTGAGTAATAAGAGTTTATATTATACTTGTTTGAAGTACCATTAGTGGATCCTCTAACCTTGACATTTGTTTTTATTGTTGTTTAATCCTTACGTTAATCTTTCATCTCAAAGTTCTCATTAATTTCTTCATCCTCTGCTTTTATTATTATTATTATTATTATTATTATTATTTACATTCTGTTTATATTAAATAATAAATATATCTTTGATCTTTTCATAAACTCAGTATATAGGCTGGAAACCTGTGACCCGATCTTTTAGATCATTCTCAGGTATAACAATGCCACGTACTGAGTATTATAATTATTATTATTGTTATTATTGTTGTTGTTGTTGTTGTCTTGTTATTTATAATTTATACAATTAACCTCTCTGTGGTTCGACCCCGGTCTTGCCGGGTTATTTATTACTTCGACACTCCTGCACTTGGGAGAAGACATCAAGCTTTTGGTCGTGTCACCAACCATACATGGATTTTAGCTTTGGTTAAAGGGAGTTGTTAGATGGGATATCCGGTTGACCAGGCTACATAGATACTTTGATTATGGTTAAAAGAGATCGCTAGATGGGATCTTAGGTTGATCGGGCCATCAACATTAACTTAGCATTAGAAGAAAAGTGAGAAAAACCCTTTTACTAGGAAATTCTCAAAAGAAAAAGGAATTTTCAAAGCTTACCATCAGGAAGAAATTTTTTTTTGGTTATGGTTAAAGAGAATCGCTAGATAGGATTTCAAGTTAATCCAACCAAAGATTGAATTTAGAGGATCGCTAGATTGGGATCTAAAAATAACCAAGTTCTACTTAGTTTTAATTTCTAGTTGAAGGGGATTGTTGTAAAGATAGAGTTTCAAATGAACCAAGCGTTGAGTGTATTAGTTTTGGAAGTTCAGTTTTGTTTATCTTTACAAAACTTACTATGCAAAACACTTAACTAGTCTTTGCTCTGTAAATATTGTAAAGATGGGGCATCTATTGTTACCTATTTTTGGGTTCCCACACAAAAAAGGAGAAAATATAAAAAAAGTCAAAAAATACATTCGGAAGAAAATAAAAAAATAATAGCAATGAGGAGAGGATGTTGGAGCGCCCAAAAAATGGCTAAAAATTGGTTGAAGAGGTTAAAAAAATACAAAGATTGAAATTTGACAGTATAATTTTGACTTATGAGAGCCCTATTGACAAAGAAAATTCAATTTGAGAAAGAGAACTCCAAAATTAGATGTTTATCAACTCAATTAAATTTTAATGAATGTTTAACTGAATTTATGGAAGGTTTGATTGCAAGAAAATTGTTTTTTAAGTCCATTTGGGCTGTAATTGGAAGAAATTAAAGTTTAGGGATCAAATTATAATTTTTAAAAGTTGATTTGGTGAAATCAAGGGCTTAATTGCAAAAATATTGAAGTTTGATGGCCAATTAGGAACTTGATTGAAGAAATCCAAAACCAAGGACCAAAATAGAAAAGGTGCATAATTATAGGGGTTGGAATTGACTGAATCAGGGGTCAAATTGAAGAAATTAGAAGTTTATTGATCAATTGAGGGTCAAAATGAACAGTTTCAAAACCAAGAACTAAAGTGAAAAAGGCGGCTAACATTAGGGCCGACAATTGATTTTAGAAAGGATGCAGTTGAATTGATCTTAAAATCAAAATTGCAATTGAGGACTTGATTGACCAAATCAATAATTGAGGATTGATTTGGACTTTGACGTGTTTTGGCGCCATTTATTTTATAAATGAAACGGTGTGTTTTGGTCAAAACGACATCGTTTTATGCAATTTTCATTAAAAAAAATGAGAAGCATAAAATGGTGTTGTTTTGAACAGCACTGTGCCTTTTCTTCTTCCCTAGACGCGCAGTAAGGGAAGAAGAAGTTTTGTTCCCCTATGTTTTTCCCTCCCTCCCTCTCCCTCCCTCCAACCATATTTGCCCAAACCCTAACACAACCCACACCCTTTCACCTACCACCATGATGAAGAAAGGGGAGCCATACCCAGCCACCCTACCCTGCGCTAAGACAGGGACAGGGTAGCCACCTTACACTACACCATAACAGGGGTAAGGTGGCCCTATCCTCCTGCCCCTTATAAATACCACAGGGCAGAGAGGAGAAAAAATAGGGGAATTTTTTAGGGAAGACATTGTAGAGGAGGTGAAAGATAGTGAGGGAGGAGAGGTAAAAAACAAAGAGAAAATTTTAGGGGGACTGTAACAGAGAGAGGAACGAGAAGAGAAGGATTTTTAGGAGGTTAAAAACTAAAAAAAAAAAAAACAAACAAAGAACAGGGATGACCAGAAAGAGAGAGAGCTAGGGAGAGGAAGAAAAACAAAGAGAAAATGAGAGAAAACAGAAGAGGTTGTCGAGGGATATTTTGGAGAACCGGTGATGTGTAAAATAGAGACAAACTGAGAGGGAAAGAAGGAGAGGAAGGAGAAAAATACAAAAAAAGAAAGAAGGAAAACAAAGATGAAATAACAAAAAAAAAAAAAAGAAGAAGATAACATAGGGGAGAGAACAAAACTGAAAAGAGGGTTGGAGGGAACGAAAAATATAGAAATGGAGGAAAAGAAGCAAAAACAAAAAGGAAGGAAAGAAAAAGAACAAACATGTGCCTCTGCATTGAAAGGAAAAACAATAGTGGCCATCATTTTTTCCTTCTCACCACTGTGAAACACCACCATCTTTCTCTTTGCTGCCACCAGTATCACCGTGAGCAACCACTAGGTAAGCCTCGCCCTTTCTTCTTTTTCTTCTCATTCGCCTGCATCCCTTCGTTCTCCACTATTCTAAGTGAATAGTGGAGAGTTCTCCATTGTTTACTGGGTCGGATTAGTGCCAGCCCATACCAAAAAAAGAAAAAACATCTTTGAGTTGAAACCAACCCAACACTATTTTGGGCCAGCCTCAGCCCAACCCCCAAATTTAGGCCGAACTCGGCCCAATTTCTTAAAAAAACATTAGTTAAAAAAATCAATGTCAATGCACATTAACTTTACAAACCTATGACCTAGGTTATTAGACTATAAGCACTCTACCTAGTAAAACCATGAGTTCCAACGCCCAACCAATCAAATGTTGAAGGATGAAATTGAGAAAAAAAATTCAATTATACAGAAGGATCTAAAATGAAAAATTGCAATTAAAAGAATAAGGATCAACATTGAAATAAAAGCAAAATAAATTAGAGAGAAACTAGTTTTTTTTATTGAAGGGTGAAATTTAAAATAAAATTTAATTTAACAAAAAGACTAAAATCAAATCAAATGAATGAGGACCAAATTGAAAAAAAGTTAACATATCATGAAGGATGAAATTGAAACAAATCAAAATTTTACATAAGGGATAAGGTAAAAAATTAGAAATCAAAAGAATAAGTATTAAATTTTAAATCTCAATAAATAAAAGAACCACTAAAAAATTTTGCATGGCTAGCAAGAATTTTTATGGGAGAAGACAAAGAAAAGAGGCAAAAACAAAGAAAGTGTCGCCAAAGAAAAACCACCCCACCAACGACTACAAGCAAAGGAAGGTATGGGGATTCTAAACTGAACCAAACAACATTATATATATATATATAATCCCAAAATATATACACAAAAAAAACTCGTTACATTAAAGTATGTAAAAATAATAATTAAAAGACACATGGGCTAATTTGATTTTTTAAAATTATACATATACAAAAATGAAACCATCTTTCACTATAGAAATGACATAATTTTATTTTTTTTTTCAATTTTTTTATGGTAGTAGGTACTATAGCGATGATAAATCTATAATTTTTTGTTATTTTTAGAAACCAAAAACAAAATATACTTATATCTTTTTTTCATGTTTTTTCTTTATACTTGGCATGTTTTTCACTATATACTTTGCCTATTTATCACCATTTTTTTTTTCTTATCTTCATTCTTTTGTAGTATTTATTTTTTTGTTTTTTCCTTCATTTTTTCTTTACAAATTTTTGGAAGAAAAAAATATTATTTTTCATTTTTTACACTTCGAATATTAATTACTCTACAGTTGACCTATATAAATCATTATTTTTCAAATTATTTTACACTTTTTTTTAAAGAAATATTATATAAAGACTAAGAAAATAAAGTTTCATTGTAGCAATTGCAACATTCTACCATTTTTGTACCACATTAAAATCTTTCACTGTAAAAATTGTAAACCCCTAGAAAATGAATGAATGAATTTAATTAATTGAAGAAGAGATCATTAGTGACAAACGGAAATTCTTATCTTAAAGTGTGAAGGTAAACATAAGTAAAAAAAAAGAAAAGGATGTGCATATAGATGAGAGTATGGCGTAATGTGAGAAACATAAAGAATTAGGAATTAAATTAAAATGACATGAATTACCGGGGGACAAAAAAAAGAGAAAACCCTTCAGCCCTGGAAAGAAAAAGGAGTTGACGGCAGAAAACAAAAGAAAACCGGGGGGGGGGGGGGGCGCACTTTCTTCTTTTTATCACTTTTCTCCCAAAGATCTTGTAGAGAGAAACACAACAAAATCAATTATTAGGAGTGTTAGGGGGGTTGAATTAGGATTTAAGACAAAAAATAAATACAAATTGAAGGGAGAGTGAGGGTTGAAGCTAGCGGCAGTGGAAGAAAAATGATGGGAGACCAAAAGGTTTGAGGGGAAAACGAGCTTTATCAAGCAAAAACACGGCTAGGAACAAAACTAACACCCTTCATATCAGTTTATAGCACTTTTAGGTAAGTTTTATACAAAGATTTAAGTTTTATCACAATTTGAGGATAGAATGTGTAATAGGAGTGAAGGAGACATATTAAAAAAGTTAAAGAAAAAGATGGGTACCAAAGCCTTGAAACCTTCGGCCAAACAAGAAAATGAAAGGGAAAACATTTCAATTTTGATTATGTGTGTGCATCTTAGAAGAACAAGTGTTTATGATCCGTAAGAAATTGTTGTATGTTGGAATCTAAACATCTAAATTAATTCATGTGGCACATGCTTTAGTGAAATTAAATTATGAATGTTTAAAATCGTAAGAATGATTATTGTTGTGAAAAATGACATGTTTCGTATGCAATTGTGATAAAAAGAGTGAAATAAATGCATGACAATCACTACCAGAAAATCGCTAAATACCAACGGACATACCGACGGAATTTTTTCTGTCGGTATTTTTCGGCCGAAATCACCGACGGAAAATATTCGTCGGTAATTCGGTCGGTAATTACCGACGGACTATTTCCGTCGGTAATTACCGACGGAATTAAAAACTGGGGCCCGTACGCGTGATGGGACCTATTCACCGTCAAAAACTACCGACGGATTTGAAATGCCAGATCCGTACCAGTGACGTGACGGGTGCACCGTTAAAAATACCGACGGAATCACCGATGGATTTGAACAGCAGGTCCGTGCGGTGACGTGTCGATTGCCCGTCAGAATTAACGACGGTTTTACCGACGGATTCACCGACTGTATTAATTTCCGTCGGTAAGTCCGTCGGCAAAAGTTAATATATGGCTCCTCTGCCGACACTCTCTCCCCCATTTCTCCTTCTTCTTCCTAATCCTAACCCTCCCCATCTGCAAAATAACCAGCCCCCCCTCACCCCAAAACAAGAATTTTTCTCATCTCAGCACAACAAGTTGTATTTGTTTTGTGGTCACAGCATCCGTGTTCTGATTTACCGACGGATTTTATCATTTTTTGTAAGTAATTCTATCTTTTAAAATTTTAACATTTAAATGTTAATTTTATTGTTTTTTTAGTATATGTATTATTTTTTTTTAGTAGATGTACATGTTTTATTGTTATTTCTCAAACAAACTTGTAGTATATGAATGTATAATTTTATACTTGTTATGGTTTGTTTTAGATTTTGTAAGATTGTATTTGTTTGAAAATTGTTAAAATTTAATTTGTAGAATTACCGAATTACATGTTGTGTTTTGAAATAATTAAGAACTTGCTTAATTAATGGGTCCTTTTTATAGAGGTTCGATAGAAGTCATGGATGATCGTTCATGGATGTATCTAGATTCACCCCAAGGATTGCGGAGGATGGATTATTGTAACGGGGTTCAGGGTTTTATTAATTTCGCAACATCTATTCCCAGAAATTTTACTGGAGGCGGTATTAGGTGTCCATGTAGGAAGTGTCAAAATAAAAAGTATCTGCATTCAGATGTTGTAATGATGCATCTTCTACACAAAGGGTTTGTGGAGGATTACGAGTGTTGGTATGCACATGGAGAGGTATTTGTTAGTAATAGGAGAATGGGAGAAACGGTGGTTGGGTCAACTTCTAGTGCTAGCAACGTGCATGAAGCGGCAAATGACAACACTAATCCTTACAGAAACATGGTTATGGATGCAATGAGAATGAATCAAGATAATGTCAATCAATGTCCAATCGTAGAAGAAGAACCTAATGCAGAGGCAGCTAGGTTTTTTGATTTGTTGAAAGATTCTGACGAGCCATTATGGGATGGCTGCACAAACCACAGTAAATTATCGGCTGTGGCACAGGTGTTCACCATCAAGTCAGATCACGGGTTGAGTGAGGCCGGGTATGACAAAATTATTGATTGGGCAAGAAGCATTTTACCAGAAGGGAACAGGCTCAAAGAGAACTTCTATGCTGCAAAGTCCATGATGAAACCCCTCGGTTTAGGATACCAGAAAATTGACATGTGCCCTAACTTCTGCATGTTATACTACCTTGAAAATGCTGTGATGACCGAGTGCATGACATGCGGGCATTCCCGTTACAAACCCAGAACTGGCAGGGGGAAGACTCTAGTGGCATATAAAAAACTTAGATATTTCCCGATCACACCTAGACTGCAGAGGTTATTTATGTCACCAAGGACTGCTGAGCACATGACATGGCACCAAACACACGATGTCGTTGATGGTGTGATGGTGCATCCTTCTGATGGCGAAGCGTGGAAACGCTTTAACAGTGTTCATCCTGACTTTTCTGCTGAATCAAGGAATGTTCGACTTGGGTTGTGTACAGACGGGTTCAACCCATTTGGGTCATTTGCTGCTCCCTATTCTTGTTGGCCGGTCATTCTCACAGTTTATAACTTGCCACCGGGAATGTGTATGAGGCCGGAGTTCATGTTTCTATCTACTGTCATACCCGGTCCAAGCAGCCCGGGGCGGAATATAGATGTTTGTCTTCGACCGTTGATAGATGAGCTGGCGCAGTTGTGGTCCTCTGGATCTCTGACTTATGATATATCTAGGAAACAAAATTTCCTTATGAGGGCGGATTTGATGTGGACTATCAGTGATTTTCCAGCTTATGGAATGCTTTCTGGTTGGAGCACGCATGGGAAACTCGCATGTCCATACTGCATGGAAAACAACAAGGCATTCATGCTAGCAAACGGAGGTAAAGCTTCTTTTTTTGACTGTCACCGTCGCTTCTTGCCACTTAATCACAGGTTCAGAAAGAACAGAAAAGATTTCTTTGTTGGTAGAGTTGAAAAAGATGTTGCATCCCCGCGTCTTTCTAGTGAAGAATTGCATCATGTTGTATCAGAGTACGGTGACATTGTGTTTGGCCTTCAATCAGGTAAGCAAAAGTTTCCTGGTTTTGGTTTGACCCATAATTGGGTAAAGCGAAGTATCTTTTGGGAGCTTCCGTATTGGAAGACTAATCTTCTCCGCCATAACCTTGACGTCATGCACATCGAAAAGAACGTGTTTGAGAATATTTTCAACACCGTCATGGATGTGAAGGGGAAGACAAAGGACAACATGAAGGCTAGATTGGATATAGCTTTATACTGTAACCGTAAAAATATGGAGTTGGTTTATGACGAGTCACGGGTTGCAAAACCAAGGGCAAGCTTCGTGTTAGAGAAAAACGCACAACTGCTAGTCTACAAATGGCTTAAGAGTCTGCGTTTCCCGGATGGACATGCATCGAACATATCAAGGCTTGTTAACATAGAGGACTGCAGATTGTATGGAATGAAGAGCCATGACTGCCACGTGTTTATGCAAACACTCATCCCATTAGCTTTTCGTGATTTGTTGCCAAAGGGAATATGGGATGCACTAATGGAGATCAGTCATTTCTTCAGAGATATATGCTCCAGCAAGATGAATGTTGAGCACATTGAGATGCTTCAAACGAATATCATCGAGACACTATGCAAACTTGAGATGATATTCCCTCCTTCATTTTTTGACTCAATGGAGCATCTCCCTATACATCTACCATTCGAGGCAAAAGCTGGAGGACCGGTCCAGTATAGATGGATGTACCCATTCGAACGGTGAGATATTACAGTTGCAATGGAATTCATATCTTAAAGTATTTTCTATGTTTTTCTTATTTGAAAATACTTGAATTGTACTTCAATGCAGGTACTTGTTTAATCTAAAAAAAAAAGGTTAAGAACAAGGCGCATGTTGAGGCTTCGATATCTGAGGCCTATATTGTTGAAGAGATATCAACATTTATCTCGTACTATTTCGAACCTCATCTGAGAACAAGAATCAATCGCGTTCCACGGCATGACGATGGCGGTGAAGTGCCTTCCAGTGGGAACTTGTCAATATTCTCCAATACTGGACGACCCACACCTAAAAATGCCGTAAGAGGAAGATATTTGTCGGAAATAGAATTCAAACAAGCACACAACTATGTTCTATTTAACTGTGATGAGCTGAGACCATTTATTCAGTAAGTCTATATATGTGTAATAGTAATTAAACTTTGTCAGTAATATACTATTAATTATATATTGTAATATCATACACTCATTATCACTTGCAGGCAACATCGACAATATTTGCTCTCCAATAACTCGCAGCTGACCGAATCCCAGATCTTTCAATTACAAGATGAACAATTTGCCACATGGTTCAGAACACATGTAAGCACTATCACAAACTCATTCTAACATATGCATGTCATTACGAGATTCTCGTTCATTTACCGTGTATTGATGTACATTTAATTACATATATTTACAAGGTTTATCAAATGGGAAGGAGTGTGCCCAAGTCATTGTCTTCATTAAGCCTCGGCCCTGAAAGAAAAGTTAAGTGCTACAACGAGTATTTTGTCAATGGATATGTTTTCCATACTGAAGAATACGGGCAAGGAAGAAAGACATACAACTGCGGTGTTTGTGTTAAGGGATCCACAAGTAGCTAGTTAGAAGTTGACTACTATGGTAGATTAGAAGAGGTCGTCGAACTGCAATATCATAGCGAGCAGAATAAAGTGTTTTTATTCAAATGCTATTGGTATGACACGACGGACAGAGGAATCAGAGTTGATTCGCACCATGGTCTGGTCGAAATCAACTCAAAAGCTAGACTCCGCAACATAAACGATGTCTTTGTTTTCGCAAAGCAATGTCAACAAGTTTATTACACACACACCCCTTCATTTAGAAAGGATCGTTCAAGAGTTGATTGGTTGTCCGTTTTAAAAACGAAACCACGGGGTCGTGTCGAGGTTGTTCAGGATGAGAACAAAGACACAAGTGTGCGAGATGAAGTCTTTCAAGTTCGTGAGTTGGTTGAACCATATCGAGTTGCTCCTTCGATTGAATTGGAAGAAAATTCAAATTTTCGAGTTCTCGATGATAGTCTTGTTGATATTGACGGAGAGGAGTTGAATGTTGTTCTCAGCTCTAGCGGACAACCAAATGTCGATGAAGAAGATGATATCCATATTGAAGATTGCGATGAAGATGATGACAATTCAATTGACGAGGAAGAAGAAGAAAATTCCGACTAATTATGAACATGAAGCCCTATGTAAAAACATTTGTCTCATGTAATTTAGATTATTGATGATGTATTTTGTAAAACAAAATATTTACTGTTTAAGCAATGTGGTTATTGTGTTTATGTGATAGACAGTTTATCAGTTAAGTTTCTGCAGAAAGGTAAACAGGCAATACAAAGACAAACTTTCCTGCATAATGCCACAATCACCGACGTCCATGCCGACGGACTCACCGTCCGTCGGTATCTCACAGAGAGTTCGAAAATATTTACAACAAAATGCCACAATCACCGACGTCCATGCCGACGGACTCACCGTCCGTCGGTATCTCACAGAGAGTTCGAAAATATTTACAACAAAATGCCACAATCACCGACGGCCATGCCGACGGACTCACCGTCCGTCGGTATCTCACAGAGAATTCGAAAATATTTACAACAAAATGCCACAATCACCGACGGCCATGCCGACGGAATAACATCCGTCGGCATCTCACAGTAAGCTCGAAAACATAAAACCACCATCGACGGTATTACCGACGGCGTAGCTCCGTCGGTAATTTGTCGGTTACCCATTTTACCGACAGAATTACCGACGGACCGCGCGTTTCCCAAAGTGCGTTAATTAATGCGCCCCTGAACTTGTCAGATTACCGACGAACTTCAAAAATTTTGGAGGGCTTTTAAAAATTCGGGGCGAAATTCAAAAAATACCGACGGAATTTTGACCTTTTACCAACGGATTTGTAACCTGTTACCGACGGATGTTAATTCCATCGGGGATTCCGTCGGTAAAATTGACCTATAAGTTCCACCCCCGCCGCTTCGCCTCATTTTTTCTTCTTCTCCCCGCCGCTTCTTCTCTTCTCCTGCGTTTTTCAGCCTAGATTTTTCATTTTTTTCCCCCTCAATCCTTAAACACTTTCACCTTTAATCTCTAGCAAGATTTGGTGTTGTAAATCTTCATTATATTAAAAGGTATGTGTTTTTTTTCTAATTTATTTTATTTTATTTTATTTTTAGTTGTTTTTATTTTTGTTGTGTTGGTGTTTTTTGTTGCAATGTAGATAAAGTTTTGAATTTGACACATTATTAAGGTATGTATATTTCGTTCCTTTTTTTTTTGAATATTTTTTGAATTTGTTGAATATTTGTTAATTTAATTGTTGAATAATTGAATTTAATTGTTGAATTTATTGAATATTTTTTGTTGTTGTGTTGTTAGAATTGTTATTAGGTAATTTAACTTAGAATTAGTTAAAGTTGAATTTTTTGAATATTTTTTGAATTTTTTTGAATTTGTTGAATATTTGTTAATTTAATTGTTGAATAATTGAATTTAATTGTTGGATTTATTGAATATTTTTTGTTGTTGTGTTGTTAGAATTGTTATTAGGTAATTTAACTTAGAATTAGTTAAAGTTGAATTTTTTGAATATTTTTTGAATTTGTTGAATATTTGTTAATTTAATTGTTGAATAATTGAATTTAATTGTTGGATTTATTGAATATTTTTTGTTGTTGTGTTGTTAGAATTGTTATTAGTTAATTTAACTTAGAATTAGTTAAAGTTGAATTTTTGAATTTTTTTTAATTTTTTGAATTTGTTGAATTGTAATTGTTAATTTGTTGAAGTATAATTTGTTGAATTTATTGAATTTATTTTTTGTTATATTTTTTATTGTTTTGAATATAATTATTGATTAATTTGTGAATTGTAATTGTTAACGTTGAATTTATCTTAGGATTAATAGTTGAATATGTTGGAATAATTAGTATAGATTGGTTCGATTGGTTGTGGCTATTGTTAATATTTGCAGGTTTGTGGATTTGGGTAGTATCTTTTTTAACTTTTGAATTTTATTTTACAATTATTAATATAAAATTGTTTAGATGCGCAAAATGAAAACCAGAGCTGGTCGTCAAGTCGAATCAAGTTCGTCTAGCAGCGATGATGATGTTTCCTTAGGTGCCTCTCAAGAAGAGGCACCTACACCACCTGCGCCGTCAACCGATGCTGCCTCTTCCAGCGATGTTTCACATCGCAGACGCGGCATGCCTTCGAAGCGGAATCAATTTACCCGCCAGTTCGAGGCACAGTGGAAGGACGATCTTTCAATGTAAGTTTGTTAATGTTTTAGTTTTTTTATATAAAAAAAAACAAATTTAAAACATAATTTATGAAGTAATCACAAATTAATTTCATTTCTTTTCAGGTTCACAAACATTGAGGCCGCCCGATTAATATCATCGGCGTTTAAAGCGTCGATGGAGATTCCATTGTTTCAATGGAGTCAGATATCCAGACATCCTGAATGGATGCCTCAAATCAATGCATGGTTTCGTAGATTTGAGGTTCGTGTTAATATATAATTTTCAGCTTATTTCTAATTATAAATTCATGTTATAATTGTAAATAAATTATTAACATTTTAAAAAATTATTTTTTTATATACAGCATCGATTCTGCTGGGACGATGAACATGACAGTGTTGTGAGGAGGGTGTGGGAAAATCACGCGGCAATTAGGTAACATCGAAAACAATACGACTTTTTTTAACATAATTATTTATGTTTTGAAATGTAATTTTTTCGTGCGTGAATTAGGTTGCGTGATTTTTGGTATGACGCCCAGAAAAAAGCAAAAAAAACAGCGAGGGATAAGGGGTTACAAGGCTGGAACGATGTTGCGGTTTGGAGGGATTTCAAACCAATATACATCCCGGAAGATATATGGCCGCACTATCTTCAGCACGTGACGTCTGAGCGGTTCACTCGACGTTCACAGTCCGGTGCCGGCAACGGGAATCGGCAAATTCATGGCTCGGTTACAACGCACACCGGCGGCTCCGTTCCGTTTGCTGCACATGGGAAACGGATGGTAAGATTAATTTAAATGAAATATATAGTTCAATTAATTTGTTGTTAATACATTTTTTTCATTATATATAGGCTAAGTCTCTTGGACATGAGCCGAGCCCTATGGAGCTGTTTGTGGAGACGCACGTGCGGAGTCATGACCGCCAAAAGGGGACGCAACAGTTCGTTGACAACCGTGCTCAACAGTTTGTGGTGTGTTTGTTTAACCATTTTATTTTGTAAGTTATTATTATGTTTATTGAATTGAATATGATTATTTTTTTTTTCAGGAGACCTATAATAATCGGTTGAGGGAGAGATACGGGGATGATCCTTCGACCCATCCGGAATTCGATCCGGATTTGTGGATGGAGGCTGGATCGTCAGGTGGACCCGATAAAAATCGGGTTTACGGGCTCTCCAACACTACCGCTGCCAAGTTGCGGTCGACCGGTACTGCTTCAACCGGTGGGAGCTCCCAATCTGTATCGAGCTCCCAATCTAAGGAGTTTGTGGCCTTGCAGCAAAGGTGCGACCACCTATCAGAGGCGTACATACAACTCAAAGAAGAGCAAAGATTGGCGAACGAACAACACAGATTGGCGGACGAACAACGCAGAGCAGAGTCTGAACAACAAAGAGCGGCCTATGAAGAGCTTCGTCAAATGGTCATGAACATGACACAAGGCGGAACATGTGCGCCTAATCCTTTTTGGCCGCCTAACCCCCACCCTCCTCCTCCTCCTCCTCCTCCACCTTTATATTAATTGTTTTTTTTTTAAACACATTCATTTTGTAATGAATATTATTTAACTTTGAGTTTTTGTTGCTTAATATAAATTTTATTTGCATAATTGGTTTGTATTACTATTAATTTATATTATTTTTTCTAAATAATTAAAAAAAATAAAATTACACAGGGATTTACCGACGGAATAAATCCGTCGGCATTGGATAGTGTCTGAGGTATGCCATCCCATCACCGACATACTCACCGACGGAAATAATCCGTCGGTATAAAAATACCGACGAATTTACAGACGGATTTATTCGGTCGGTATGAAATATCACCGACACTTTTGCCGACGGAGTTAGTCCGTCGGTATTTACATAACACCGACGGAATGTATTCCGTCGGTATATTCCAAGCGGGAAACTTTTTTTTTTTGGCGCGCACAGGCCGTCGGTAAAACTGTCGGTAAATGTGTTTTTTTTATTACCGACAGATATAGCGACGGAATGTGGAATCACCGACAAAAGGTATTCCGACGGGAGTATTCCGTCGGTAATATAGTCGGTAAATAATTTACCGACGAACGTTCTGTCACACACCGACGGAATATTTCCGTCGGTAAAACTGTGAAATCTTGTAGTGAATATTTGGATGTGTATTGGACCTATACTCTGATTTGGAAATCTAGAAAGTGTTAGTAGCTAATTTGTGGCCAGAAATTGAGCTAGTTAAGGATAGAATTTGGGATATTATCCTACATAAAAGTTGTATACAAATGTGTTAAATTTTAAATGGGAATGGATTTTCTCAAATCAGAGTTATAAAACTCTATATATAGATAAAAATACGAAGACAAGTCAAGTTGGAAGTTATTGGACAAAATTAATGTCAAACTTTAAACTAGAATTGAGATTAGCAAATGAGAAAGTTTGAGGTGGATGTCTGCATGGAAAATGTGGTTAGTAATGTTAGCTTCCGCTAGAAACAAACCTTACCCCATTTAGAGTTATAAAACTTCAAATATGGATAAAACATTAGAAAAAGGTCAGGCTATATGTTACAAGGCAGATCCATATCCAATTGTATTTTGATGAGTTTAAGTGTATAAGCGATGGAACTGGGTTTAATTTTTCCACTAAATTTGTATATTTGTGTCTTACCTTGTTAAATAAATAAAATCCATTTAAACTAAGTTCTACATCTCTGGTGAGGAGTAAAACACTAAACAGTGTTTTGAGGCCATATTATGAATTGTTAAACATAGTGAGTCCAAGTATGATATTAAAAGAAGTATTTCTTGTACAAAGAATGGATATGTGGATTGTAAATAATGTACTAATAAAAAGTATTTGTATGGTTCCAAGGGGACACCGGGGACAAGATCTTCTGTCGGTGGAGCTCACTCGACTAGAGGAGCAGGTAAGTAAAGTCTTACCTTTAATTTTATGATGTGAATTAAGTTTTTGGTTGTAACTATAAATGCTATGAATGAAATTGATCTAAATAAATTGTAAATAGTTGCATGAAATAATAATGTGATTGGATTGCTTTCATTAAGGTGAAAGTCAATGTTGTGATTGTATCCAAAGTTGTTCGAAAACCAATATGATTGGGTTACTTCTGTTTGGGAAAAAGTCAATGTTGTTATTGTTTTAGAAATTGTTCGGAAACCAATGCCATTGGGTTGCTTTCACTAAGGTGAAAGCCAATGTTGTGATTGTTTCTAAAATTTTGAGGAATTAATATGTTTGGATTTCCTTCACAAATGCAAAAGCCAATATTGAAATTGTTTTCCAAAGTTGTACATAAATTAATGTGATTAGGTTGTTTTCACTGAAACAAAAGCCAATGTTATGGAGTCTCTGAAATTGCTTGAAGACTATATGTGTTTCAGATGTTATTGAAGTGATGACAAATCTATAATTTGTTTTTTTAATAAAAATATTATCCTAGATTTTCCCCTTTTTCTTCTTCATACTTGGCATATTTTCAGTTTACAGTTTGCCTATTTATCAACGTTGTTTTTGTTCTTATTTTCATTATTTTGTAATATGTTTTTTAGTTTTTTCTTCTTCTTTTTTTACTTATTTGTTTTGGAAAACAAAATATTATTTTTTATTATTTACATTTGGAATATTCACCACTCTACACTTGACCTATTTATGTCATTCTTTTTGTTCTTATCGATCTATCTTTATTCTTTTTTAATTTGTTTTATATATTTTTTTTAAATTACTATACAAAGACTAAAAAAAATATATTTTAATATAACAATTATAATATTATCTCATGTTTTTACTACATAAAAATTAGTTTGTGATCTTACATATTTTTAATAACATATATAATCTTCACTTTATTTTATAATTTTATTGCATGTAATCATAACTTTTTAATTTAGTTTACAAACTTTCCGAACCGTACCTTTAATCAGGTACTATATATTTTTTGACTATTTAGTATAATATTAATCGCATGACCCATAACGTTTACTCATGCAGTTGGATAAGAAGCATCCATGGCAACGCCACATAGGCCTTCGATTGAACTGATGCCTCTTCGCATCCTCATATACCCATTTTCACCCCAACTGGTTCCCCACGAATTCTTCACCAACCAATAATTAGTCCCATCACTGTCAGTACCATATCCAATTGCAGTAACCGCGTGGTCTAGATTTGTCCCACAATCCCCTTTGAAGACACCACTTTTATAAAACTGGAAATCGTGCCCCCCACCGTCAACAGCAACAGATACTGGCTGTTTGGCCACAGCTTGCAGGAGAGCGTTTTCATTATTCTGTGGCACGTCTTCATACCCAGTTATTTCTGCTGCAATAGAGGCTTCCTTCTCGCTATTGCAAGTGCCATCTACTCCTTGGTAGGGGTAATTGTCTTCACTTGTTAGCCCTCCGTTTTGTTTAATATATTTGAAAGCAGTGTCCATGAGACCACCTTCACAGCCTTTATTTCCAACATCACAGTCCACAAGCTGTTGCTCTGATAATGATATTAAGTTACCTGTCTTAAGCATTATAATTCCTTCCATTGCTGCCACTGCGGAAAATGCCCAGCAACACCCTACCATTCAACATAGTAAATCAACGAGCAGGGATCAGAACTCTGTGAAACTTCCCGTATTTACTTATGGCAATTAAAGAATACTAGGAGTAATTATATATACCCACTTTATATACAAACAAGTTTATGAAGGTCATTATTTAAGAATTATATCAAATCGGAGTCTAGTTTTTCTCAAGTCTTAATTACTTAAAAGGATCTGATTAAAAATATCATCAATTTTCTTATTATTATTGGGTATAGCTAATGGCGTTTTTAGAGTACGAGTTAAGAATTATTTAATACTTATAATTAATCATAATATGTTTTTATTTAAAATTTGTTGTAAACACTAAAAAATACCACATTATAAAATAACATTTATTTAATCTTTTTAATAAATTTAATTTATATATTTGATTTTTATTCTTTCTTGACACATAAAATTACCAATAAACAGAATTTAATAAATGCACTCAATTAATTATTAAGGATACAAGTGCCTGTTTGATATTATTGTGTTTTTAAAATACATCTGTTTTTTAAAAAAACAAATTAAAATGGCCAATAATTGTTTTACTTTATTATTTTTTTATTTAAGATAAAAAATTTCTCCATTATTATTTTTTAATTACACAACCAAAGACGTTATATAGTGTTGTTATGTTGCTTTATATATATATATATATATATATCATCATCATTCTAATCAACTTTTATTTTTTTAGCCTTTAATTTACACTTAAAAAATCACTATTATAAAAAATATATTCACGCTTAATTAAATAATCATAAATCACTTAATATTTGTTAAAAAGTGTTTTAAATATATTATAATACTTATTGATTATTCTATAACTCAAAAGGACAACAAAAACAATTAACGAAACATAATAAAATAAAACAACTATATGTCTTTTACAAAGTAGCTTTGATTAGAAATTTTGGAAGAAAATATAAGAAATAATATTTTGACCACAATTATTTTGTGACAAAATATCAATTTATCTACTTAAAACTTCAAGTTCGGAATTTTTTATTAGTTTAAATTCTTACAAAACAGTTTTAGTTTAGGTGCACAACCAGAATATTTGGGGTACCAAAATGAAAAACAAATAAACCTCAAGGACTCTCGAGAAAAAGCAAAAAACAAAATTGATATACCCAAAAGACAGCATTCTTATTATGATAAATTATGTGTACTTACCACATCTGCCTTGATCTTTAACTGGGGTGACTGCACCAGCATCTCTCCAATCCTTTGAAGTTGGCATGTCACTTAGATTTTCATATTTAAATGATGAAGACATCAATTTGGATGATTGTCTCTTGTACCCATGATACATAGCACGAAATTCTTCATCGGTCAAGTCTGCGAATTTGTTCACACCAAGCTTGTATCCGCGGTCAGAACCGTTGTTAAATGCTTCTATGCGTTCAATGTTTTCCTTAAAAATCAAGTATCGTTTATCCTTCTCTTTCATGTCTCCATAGACACGTCCATATTGAGCCATCCATTCTTCATGCCTCTTCAACATATATTCCTGCTCATCAAGAGGACGACAAGCTATTTTTGTTGCCCATGCAGCTAAAATAAGGAGAAATGGCAGAAATATATGAGTATTGAATTTCTTTGCGGCCATGGTACGTATAAGAGTATATGCGTCTACAGCCTTGTAAGTGAGTGTTTTTCTAGTGGCACTGCAAATTCAAAACAGCGCAATGGGGTTTTATAGACGCAGTTTTGTAGCCATCTTCTTTCTATGTGACTACCCTTAATTCTACGTTTGGGGCTTAGAACGTTTGAAGTAATATGTGAACCAATTAATTGATTGGTACTGCGGGAAAGGTATCTTGAGCGTAACAACAAGATCAACGATCGAACCATCACTGTCAATTAATCGATGTGATTTTGGCATTTATGGGGGAAGATTCCATCTCCTTAATTTATTTATTATTCTCAGCTCTTTTTGCTCACGATGATTAATCGATGTGATTTTCACATTTATATAGGGAAAGTTAAAAGGGTGGAGTTGTATAGTAATTACGATTAATTATTTATTAGAAGCAGCAAGGGTCATGTGCTAGCCCTAATGTCTCCTACACTATTAATTATCTTTGAAGCAATGTTTAATTATTACCTAAGCTATTTTGAGAATTATAGTAAATTAAGTTGTTTTTAATAAATTAAAAGTTGATAACAAATCGTTATAAAATATCCGATAACCATGTAATTCGAAATACATTAATTGACTTGAAATTAAGAGTAAGACTTTCCTCGTGTCAAGGACGAATGTCTTGTTAAATTATATTGCAATATGAACTTATGCAATAAATTTTTAATGCAGGAACTTCTCATATTAGCCGATCCAATAGTTAGGTTGTAGTCAAATTTTGGATTCAAAACTTTTATTGTAGATGTAAATAATTTTTAGACCTAATTAAAAGCTCTCTCTTCTTCTTTAACATTTATTTTTTATATTTATTGATATAAATAGTTATTCATTTATTTAATTAAATGAATGCATACACTTTTTAATTTATGATTATAATTATTTTTCTTTTATCAAAAAAATATTAGAAAAGCTTGCATGTTTTTTTTTTTTTTTTCTAAAAAGTAAATTGCCTGTACCGCGGCAAATCACTTGTGAAAAAGCTACTAAAAAAACTAAAGAAAATCATTACATTTGAATTCATTTTTGTAACAAAAAATTTGATTTGATTTCTTTATTTAATTAATTAAAACCAAGACGAACCAACCGATATGTGGGAAGATTTTCTTAACGATCATTGCCGAAAACAATACTGGTTTGGAGCTTTGAAGTCAAATTTGGAGTTATTTTTGGAGTAAGATGTGAACCAAATAATTGATTGGTGCTGTGGGAAGGTATCTTGAGCGTAACAACAAGATTTAATTTTATTTTTTTTAATTAAAATCGAGAGGAACCAACCGATACTTGGGAAGATTTTTTTAACGAACAATGCCGGAGACAAGACTACTGGTAGAATAGTCGTTTAGATGTTGACAATTGAAAGCACTGTACTAATCAAGTGAACCTTCATAAACTGACTATTCAAGTACGATACAATAAATTCTAAATTAGTGGTCATTTAGATACCATCAATAGTTTGGGTTCATCCAAATAATTTATGTGGATGAAATTAAGATTCCATTTAGAACAGCCTGGGCACAGCTTCATCCAAATAATTGAAATATGCATTCAATGATTTTTATTTGTGATATTGATCGGATCATAACTTAATTTACATTGATTTCACAATCATTCCGAGGAACAAAACTTTATTACTAAACTTCAAGGTTGCTTAAATTGATACCTTAGCTTAAACACTAGCTCAACATCCCTCCCTATACCGCAGGGCGATTTATTACCCTATAGAAAAATGATGTTTAAGGAGCGCCAAGCGTGTTTCATAAAAAAAAAAAAAAAAAAAAATGCGATTCGGGTTGCAAACTTAACTAGATCAAATAAATTGATTTTTTTAATTATATATTTTTTAAAAGCAATGATATTAAATAGATCAAAAAAAGTCATTGGTATAATGTGGCAACAAAAAATTTTTTTTTTTTCAAAAGAGAAATAACGATGGAGCTCAATTCCAAACTAATTAAATATAGAAGGACAGGAGTAGAAAAATATTAAAATTTCTTTTTAAAAAATGGCTCTATAAAAAAGACCGAGTCAACCCGGGTTAACCTGTCAAACCCATATCCTGGATCATGATTGAAATAATGATAACCCAAAATAAAAGAAAACAAAGAGAATTACAAAGCCTATATATATATACATATATATATATATATATATATATTTCAAATGATGGTATCAAAAAGGAAAATTAGTTATAAAAAAACAATGAAAATGCGCATTAACTTTTGAAATCTGCGACTCAAGTTATTAGACTGAAAGCACTCAACCTGAAAAAACCGAGTTATGTTTTTACCCATTTTTGGGCCAAAAAAAAAAGGAAAATACAAAAAAAATCAAAAATATATATTCGAAAGAAAACAAAAAATATTTAGCAGTGAGAAAAGGATGCCAAAGCACCCAAAAAATAACCAAAAATTGGTTGTGGAGGTTTGAAAATACAAATATTAAAAATTGATAGTATATCGTTAACTGGTGAGAGCCTTGTTAACAAATAAAATTCAATTTAAGGAAAAAATATCCAAAATCAGATGTTTATGAACTCAATTAAATTTTTACTGAAGGTTTAATTGAATTGATGGAGAATTTGATTGAAAGAAAAATTGATTTTTAAGTCAATATAGGTTATAATCGGAAAAAGTCAAAGTTTCGGGGTCAAATTATAATTTTTAAGAGTTGATTTGGTTAAATCAGTGGCTTGATTGTATAATTATCGAAGTTTGATAACCAATTAGGGCCTTAATTGAAGAAATAATTAAGAAACCAAAGACTAAAATGAAAAATGCTTATAAATAGAGGAGTTGAAATTGACTAAATCAGGGGCTAAATTAAAAAAATTAAAAGTTTCTTGATCAATTGAGGGTTAAATTGCATAAATCTGAGACCAAGTACTAAAGTGAAAAAGGCAGCCAACATTAGGGCCGACGTTGGGATTTGGCAAAGATGCAATTAAATTGATTTTTAAAATCAAAATGACAATTAAGGACTTGATTGAACAAATACAAAATTGAGGACTGATTTGGAAATTGAAAAATTTTGGCGCCATTTACTTTTCAATGAAACAACTCGTGTTGGTGAAAATGGCGTTGTTTCATTACACTTTTCATGAAAAAAAAAAAGTGAAATGGCCGAAACGATACCATTTTGAACAACACTATGAGTCTTCTTCTTTCCTTGAAAGCGTGAGGCAGGGGAAGAAGAAGATTTTTCCCCTGTTTTTGCCCCCCTATAGTGGCGTAGAAGCCACTCCACGGCACCCTGTCGTACACTATAACGAGATAGGACAGGGTGACCCACTATCCTCTAGCCTATAAATACAGTAACGTAGAATTTTCATTTAGATGGAATGAGTGTTTGCATAAACATGTGGTAGTCATGACTCTTCATTCCATACAATTTACATTCCTCCATATTAACCAACCTTGATATGTTTGAGGCATGTCCATCGGGAAAACACAAACTCTTAAGTCATTTGTAGACTAGTAGTTGTGCATTTTTTTCTAACACGAAACTTGCTCTTGGTTTTGCTACTCGTGACTCATCAAAAACCAATTCTATATATTCTGTTTGTAATTTAGTCGGTATATACTGATAAAAAATTAATATGTTGGTATACACCGACTGAATTACAGATGGAATAGTGGTTGTTAGTAATTATCAATTTAATTTACCTACATAATTAATCCATCGATAATTCTATTGGTTTTAGGTGAATTTCTAGTAGTGATATTTTAGCCCGCCAAAATGATTATAAAAACTTCTGGTTCAAAAGAAATCACCAAAATACTTTGTAACGTGTTCCTTGTTGTCGCATCAGCTGGCGATTTTTCTCGTTATATGGTTGTGTTTGAATTGGTTCGTATAGGAAACCGGATGTACTAGTCTGTCAGAGATCGCGGGTAAGGGACAGGTTGTGGTTAGGGAAGGTATTAGCACCCCTAACGCACCCTACCTGAGGTAAGCTGCTTCGCGAATTTGATGCGTTAAAGAAGTTTTAATAATTGTCTTTTCATCGGAAATTAGAAATATCACTTACGTATAAGTTAATAATTCTTAACCATGATCCAATCAAAATATTAAATTCTTCTTTAATCTTTGCAATTTTATCATAAATAAGAAAATAAATAAAACATTCATAAAAATAAATACAAAAAACACACACATACACTTTCACTATTTTTTGTTTCTTTTCTTTTCCTTTTATTTTCTTTTCTTTTACATCCACAATACAAATAATAAAAAATCAATGCTAAATAAAAAATTACATTTCAAAAATTACAAAATAAAAACCCAAAAATCTACAGTAACTGCAGGGAAGGCCCGGAACAGTGCTGGAAGGTTTCTGAGGCAGAAAACAACGGCGGCGCGTCTCCTCCACGCTGATGGAGGGGGTTATGTGCAGAGTTTTTTCTTTGGGCAGAGGGCAAGGGAGAGAAGAGGGAAAAATGTTGGACGACCGTGAAAAAAATCTGTCAAGGAGAGGGAAAGGGCGCCGGTGGAGAGCTGAAAATCAGAGGGTCCTTGGCTCCGTTCTTAAAACACCAACCAAGGACCCTAGGGAACGACCACTTTTCTGTTGGTCAGCGGCGTGAACAAAAAATTCCAGCGGGGAGGGGCTGCTGTTTGGGGTCTGAAAAAAAAAAAAAAGTCTCAAGCCGGGGAGCGGCTGTTTTTCAAAGGGATAGGGTTAGGTTTAGGGTTTTTGTATTTCTTTTGATGTTGTCAAAATTACCCCCCCTCCAAATGTGTTGAGAAGACTAGTATTTATAGGTAAAATATTGCTAGGTTTTGCAACTTGGTCCCTCAACTTCTTTCTTTTTGCAAATTTTGATTTTTCTTATTTTTTTGTATTTTTTGAAAACGAGCAAAATCAACGTCGACTCAATGAGAAAAATCAATGATTAAAAATGACGCGTGAAAAGTCGAACGCGTTTGAAAATCTTTTAAAAATTTAAATTCTTTTTTAGACGACGTTGAAAATGCTAAAATGACGAAAATATATTAAAAAAACATATTTTTTGGATTTTCATTGTTTTTCTCTATTTTTGGATTTTTTGAAAATATATCAAAAACATAGGTTAAAAATTGGGTAGCAACAAATGCCCCCTCTTTACAATGCTTACAAAAGGAAAATGATTTCATTATCTTGGGCGACCTGCCCACACACTCACACTGATCTATTTTCATGGGCGATCTGCCCACACATACTCAAAGTGGTCTATTTTCAGTGGTGACCGGCCCACACACTCACACTGGTCTATTTTCATGGGCGACCTGCCCACACATACTCACTCTGGTCTATTTTCACGGGCGACCGACCCACACTCTCACACTGGTCTATTTTCACGGGCGACCTGCCCACCCATACTCACACTGGTCTATTTTCATGGGCGACCTGCCCACACATACTCACTCTAGTCTATTTTCACGGGTGACCGCCCCACACTCTCACACTGGTCTATTTTCACGGGCGACCTGCCCACCCATACTCACTCTGGTCTATTTTCACGGGCGACCGGCCCACACTCTCACACTAGTCTATTTTCACGGGCGACCTGCCCTTTTAATTGGGTTTACCTGAGATCCCATCTGGCGACCTCATTCAATTGGAATGAAATATGCGTAACTCGGTTAACCTGAAATCCCATCTGGCGATTCCCTTTAACCAAAGCTACATGAGATCCCATCTGGCGACCTCATTCAACTGGAACTAAACTGTGTGTAACTTGGTTAACTTGAAATCCCATCTAGCGATTCCCTTTAACCAAAGCTACCTGAGATCCCATCTGGCGACCTCATTCAACTGGAACAAAAATGTGTAACTCGGTTAACCTGAAATCCCATCTGGCGATTCCCTTTAACCAAAGCTACATGAGATCCCATCTGGCAACCTCATTCAATGGAACGAAAATATGTGTAACTCGGTTAACCTGAAATCCCATTTGGCGATTCCCTTTAACCAAAGCTACATGAGATCCCATCTGGCGACCTCATTCAACTGGAACGAAAATATGTGTAACTCGGTTAACCTGAAATCCCATCTGGCGATTCCCTTTAACCAAAGCTACATGAGATCCCATCTGGCGACCTCATTCAACTGGAACGAAAATATGTGTAACTCGGTTAACCTGAAATCCCATTTGGCGATTCCTTTTAACCAAAGCTACATGAGATCCCATCTGGCGACCTCATTTAACCAAAACAAAAGAATGTGTAAAAAACGATCTCATTGTAATGGGTGACCTACCCAGGTGGAAAGAATATGAAGTGCGGTCTTATTATAATGGGTGACCTACCCAAAAATGGAAAAAATATGAAGTGTGGTCTCATTGTCATGGGTGACCTACCCGGATGGAAAAAATATGAAAAAGCAGTCTCGTTGTGATGGGCGACCTACCCAAATAGAAAGAATATGAAGTGTGGTCTCATTATAATGGGGACCTACCCAAAATGGAAAAAATATGAAGTGGGGTCTCATTGTAATGGGTGACCTACCCAAATGGAAAAAATATGATGAAGTGCGGTCTCATTGTCATGGGCGACCTACCCGGATGGAAAAAAATGTAAAAAACGGTCTTATTATGATGGACGACCTACCCAAATGGAAAAAAAAATATGAAGAAGTGCGGTCTCATTGTTATGGGTGACCTACCTAGATGGAAAAAATGTGAAAAACGGTCTTATTATGCTGGGCGACCTACCCAGATGGAAAGAATGTGATATGACAAGTATGAAAAATAGAACTTACCTGGCGAAGTCCTGAGGGGTTGACAGAAGAAGGGCTGGAAAACTTGGTGCTTCCTGATAATTCCCGATCATAGGGTTTGAAAACTCGGTGTTTCCTGACTGCAAGGGTTGAAAACTCGAGGCTTCCCGATTGCAAGGTTGATCTTTTCATTTCTTTGGGATTTTCCTAATGGTAAGGTTTATCCCATCGTCCTTTTATTCCATGATCAAAACCGATTCTTTATTATCATCACCACAATGCTTCTTTCTCTTTCCACCATCTTGTTAGACCTCATTAAGGATTTTCCTGTAACAAATCAAAAATATGTGCAAATGGTTTTTTTTTATTTTTTTTTTTAGGTTAGATGATATGCATGCATCCTTACCTGATTTGAAATATAGGTCCCCCCCTCTTTGATGCTCCATCGTCATAGGGTGCCCTTGTTTGTATCCCAAAGCTTTCTTTGTTCTTCCGATGCATTGGCTCATTCATGTGCTAGCCATCCACTCAGCTGTAAATGCAGTGCCCATCCCGGGCTGTCTTCGACAATTATCGCTTGCATCGTTCATCAAGCTTGACCCTGCCTCCAAGTGTGGTACTGCTTGATTCATCATGAAGGATTTTCTCTCCTGGCTTCTTCTGAGAATTATCCTCTGATTGATTGTGCGCATCATGCCAACACCCATCAAGATTGTTAATCAGTCATGAACTTGCTTTCGGTTAAAACACCATTCAAGTATGTATGGTCACCAACCTTCATGGAACTGCCAAGTCATCCAGACATGAATCTCATGCTTTGTAGTAAACAGCTCATCATTGTAAACGTGATGTATTTCTTTATGGATTCCTCCTAACTTGTCAAATCAGATCGTGAAAATAACTGCTTTGGCATCATCAATGATGTTCATGTTATCACCCATATTCATGCGGTGAAGTGCGCATTTGAGCTTCAGAATAGATGGTCCTATAGTCAATCTTGGTGGTATGCATCTGTTCGATGTTCATTCAAGTACACTCACCGATAACATCTGTCAGGAGTTATAGCCATGTTTTAGAGGGTGACCCAAGATGAAGATATGAAAATATCCTTCTAGTGCAGCGTTGCTCATCAATTGTTGTTGAAGTGCACTAGATCGTGGATTGTCTTTGAACAACATTGCCCCCAATATGATCTGAAGGTTCGTTCATCGATTTATACTCAAGAAGGTTTTTCTTTGTCATTGTCAGATGCTAAACATAACTTTGATGAACTTTGACGACTCATCATCTGATTCTTTCTTTGCCCCCAGCTGATTAGAATGTTGTTTGTTTTTCTTCCAAGGGTCCACTGTATTGCCCCCAGGTGGTCAATGTTTCAAGGAGCGTCGAGAAATGTTGATGTCATTTTTGTCAAGGATTTTGCAAACTCCATCGATGTTCTTCTTTGTTTGACAATCTTTCTTGTTCTAGAATCAAATCTCATACTTCAAAAATCATGTTTATTCAAAGTCTAGTTGTTGAGATGAAATCAAAGAGATGTCTGTTTTTGAAATTATTATTGTTTTCTTTTGAAATTCAAACTTCTTTGGTCAAAGACCCAACACACTATTCAATGCAGTCCTTTGATTGTCTTGTATTTTGAAAACAAAAATGACCCGTTGTAAGATTTAAAATGACTTTTTCATGGTTATTTGTGTCCACTTTAAACTCTGATTTTGGGTATATCTTTTGATGGTCTGTGATGAGGTGACATTTTTATGAATTTCAAAAACAAGATGCTCAGGCTTTATCAAGAAAGATTGTTTCTTTTCTTAGCATTTATTTTATCAGCATGCATAATAACCAGTAGATTAATTCATGAAGTCACGACCCTTATGGAAAAGCTCTTCAAGTTTTGCGAGCGCCATTTATCGATTCAGATTGCTTACTTGACCAAAAAGGGCTTTTAAAAGCACGTAATGTAGGCTATGGTTCATGGCTATAAAAGAAAGGAATTTCATAGGCCCAAAAGGTGTTTGAGGGTTTCAACGACCTAGGACCAACATTAACTATTCATCAATTCTCTTTCTCTTGTTGTCATTGTAGAGAAAGTGACATATAACCTTGTTAATCTCAAATATCAGAATTCTCTTAACATAGGTCATAATGCAAATCCAACTTTTTCTTTGATGAATAACTAATCTAATTTTTTTTTTGAAGACATTAGAGGCTCTATCCAAGACACACCAAAAGATATGAAGCATCGGTTTTTCTAGTGTTGACTTTTGGCATTTATTGTCTTTTCTCAATTAAAAACTGTCTTGCCTCTCTTAAAATTGATAGGCATTCTCCTTCCTTTATCTTTAACTTGTCTTTAAGTGAAGGCAATTTCAAATCATAGCCTTCCTCAAAATTTTCTTATATGCCTCTAGTCTATGTGTTTTCTTTTAGCTCTCTCTCAACCATTCGACTTTTTTTCTAAGCCTTCCCCTTTATCCATCAATTACATTAATGTCTTCAACATATCTCTCATCTGCCCCCAGTGTGGGGTGTGATCCTAGTCAGGGTTTTTTTATGAAAAATATTTTATTCAGCTCAAAATGGGACTACAAGGGATATAATCTTTAGAAAGTGAAGGGATATCAAAGATGGCCTTTTCTTATTTCAAGCAAAATCAGTTAGAACCGATAAATTTTGACCTCATCCAGTGTAATGATTTGGACTTGTAAGAGTCAATGATTCAGGAGTCCATAACTACCAAAATCCACTACATGTCATTATGCATACTGCTAAAACTTAGCTATATGATGTGTGGTTCAGTTTCAGGAGGTATGAGTTCAAAATTGTTTAGTCACCTCATGTCATTTCAACAAGAATCGAGTCATTTCTGCAATCAAAACACTTTTAATCTTCAGGATTGATTAACCTTTATCGCATGTTGGAGTTTGATCAAAATATTTTATCAGAGAAAATGTTAAACATCTGTTGATTTCAAAACAATAAAAAGACAAAAGCAAGGCATGTTTCGTTGAAGGATGAGATGTGATCCCAAAACAAAATGCAGAATTCCAAAACAATATGATTGACTGTTCATCACCATTCTTGAATCAACTTTTCTAGCAATATTTGCGTTTTGCCAAGCGCTTTCGATCAACATGTCATTCTGAAGATGTTCGGGGGACAATATAGCCAATGACACCCTCCTTCACCGACTCCACTTGTCTCTTGCTCACCAACTTTCAGACTCAATTCTTGCAATTCTTGAAACTGTTCACTTGAAATGGTTGAGGACCCCACTAATGACATCACATCTCTTATTTGGATTATACCACCTAGAAATTGGTGGTTGCATGGGATTTGTCGGAGTCAAGCAAAATTCTGGAATCTGGCAGATGTTGGTCGACAAACTTAAGTGGCAGAAGAATGTCCCATCTTGGCAAAGACATTTGAGCAATTGATGCTACCGCGAGACCTGGCTATACCACATAATTAAGGGTTCACACCGTCAAAGTCATCTCCTGATTCACCTCTCATCATTGTTCTAGAATCCATGGCATATCCTTCAATCTTTCTCTCTTCATAGCTTGTTCAATTCTTCGGCAAATCCTCACAACATTATTTCAATCTTCCAATGTTGCTATGGTTGGTTGAGGATTGTTAGAAAACTTTCTAACAGCTTGGTAATCTTGGCAGCGCCCAAAAACTTGTAGTATCGCCACTACCAACACGTGGAATCATGTCTTATCTCTTCTATGGGAGAAAACGATGAACATGAATCTCCTCTATTTCTTCTTCGATTCCTCTCAAACGGTGCAGCAAACAAGCACCAATATAGGGAGTTCTGCTCTGTTGAAGTTTCAATCTTCTTCATGTTTTTCAATCTAGGCGTGTCTCTTCTCTCTACTTTTGCATTTTAATACTGACACTGTTGGAGGAAAATCATAGATGATCTGAAACTACTGTATTCCTTCTTGGATTTCCCACTTTCGGATCCACAAACAGATTCCTGCCGAGAGAGCTCTGCTACGTTGAAGTTTGATGTCTGCTCATATTTTTCGGACCAGGTCTGGCTCTTCAACATGCTAAACTTTCTTCGTGCTGAAACTGATGAGAGAAATATTTGTAGCATATGCAATTAGTAAATCCCCTCTTGCACTCTCAACTTGTAGAGCCATAAATGGATTTTTATAGAGAGAGCTCTGCTAAATTGAAGTTCAGTGTTTAATCATGGTTTTTCAGACCATCTTGTGCTGCTGAACTGAAATTGAGCTCATAATCGAGGTAACTTCAAAGCAGACTAATGCACCATGTACAGGAGGCTAGTAGCTGTTTGGTTCCATTAGATGATGTGGAGGCGATGAACATTTAACAGTGCAACTGGACAAGAACCAGAGTTGTCATTAGTTGATGACTGAAGGCATTGTTGTTGCTGTTCATGATGGAAAAGGAGAGATACAACTTCAATTGGACGTGAACAAGTGGTGTTCCCACAGAAGACTATGCAGACACTCTCTTTCTATTTGATGCTCAACACTTGTTCGAGCAGATCTGAGTCTAGCTACTTCACCTTTGATGCTCTCAACCTCAATCTGATAATGAGCCTCTATCTGACACCTTTCTTCACTTCCATCCTTTCTTCAATCACTTGCAGACAGCTTGTGCGGGGGAACCTACTTTTCAACCCGGTACATGCATGATAAATGTATGAATATGTAATCTATATGACGAACTCACCCTTCGAGGGGTGACAATATGGTCGTAACTCTTGTATGATGGAGCAAGAATCGTGATTTTTGCCCAAACTCTACAATGAAAATTTTCGGAGTGACGACCAATGTGCCACCCACAAGTCTTGAGTTCAAGATGCTTCAAGAATGGTTTGTCCTGATGCAAACAATGATAGCACATACAACTTAAGGACAGGTTCTATTTATTATGTGAACATGGGTAAGTTTTCTATCTGGTCTCAAAAGGGTCTCATATCTGCCCAGTGACGTTCTTCGTAAAGACAGTATGGGGGCATTGCAAGGAGTGGTTAAGGCACGTATACCCACCATTACCAAGCAGGCACTCAGATATGAGTTGGGTGTTTCACGCATCTGAACCTTGACCAATAGTCTTAGGGTAGATCGCTAGTTCCCCACCTAACCTAAAAGCTTGTGTGTGCTTTCAAAAATAAATACAGGTGATGCATGAGACAATTCTATAAAATGCATGAAAATAAATATTAACAAAAAAGATAAAAATGAAAAAACTTAAAACACATCAAATACACAAAGCTTAGTCCAATAATGTCAGAAACAGTACCTTCCCCAGTGGAGTCGCCATTCTGTCGCACTCCAAAAAATCCTCGCGCGGCATCGGCTGGCGAATTTTCTCGTTGTATGGTTGTGTTTGAATTGGTTCGTAGGAGTCGCCACCTAGTAATTTATTGAAGGCTACTAGGAAACTGGATGTATTGGTCTATCAGAGATCGCGGGTAAGGGACAGGTTGTGGTTAGGGAAGGTATTAGAACCCCTAACGCACCCTACCTAAGGTAAGCTGCTTCGCGAATTTGATGCGTTAAAAAAGTTTTAATAATTGTCTTTTCATCAGAAATTAGAAATATCACTTACGTATAAGTTAATAATTCTTAACCGTGATCCAATCAAAATATTAAATTCTTCTTTAATCTTTGCAATTTTATCATAAATAAGAAAATAAATAAAACATTCATAAAAATAAATACAAAAAACACACACATACACTTTCACTATTTTTTGTTTCTTTTCTTTTCTTTTACATCCACAATACAAATAATAAAAAAAATCAATGCTAAATAAAATATTACATTTCAAAAATTACAAAATAAAAACCCAAAAATCTACAGTAACTGCAGGGAAGGCCCGGAACAGTGCTGGAAGGTTTCTAAGGCAGAAAATAGCGGCGGCGCGTCTCCTCCACGCGCCACTGGCTGCGCGTGGACCCACGCGCCGCCACAGACAAAACCGAGCAACCGATGGATCCGGCTCGACTCCATCTCCTCTTCCCTCCTACACTCGCGGTGAGGGGTGACATCACCTGCAAAAGAAGAAAAACACAAGCAAAGTCGCGGTTCTTTCCTCCCTTTTCTAGATCTGCTCTGTTCTTGCTTCTCTCTCTCTTCGGATCTGTTTCCACTGCAGTTTCTCCTTTACAAGCGGTAGATGGCTCCGAGTTCAGGGCATCTGTGGTCGGATCACAGAGGCACAGGGGCGCGGCTTGTGGTCGGCGGGCTCTGTTGAAACTGTTGTGCTTGGGCTGCTACCGGAGGAGAAAGGACTGTTGGGCGGTGGCTGGCTGCTGTGGGGAAGGAAATGGGTGTGCGGCTGGCTGAAGGCAGACCGGTGGAGGGGGAGGCAGCGGGGGAGTCTTTTAATGGTTTTGGGAGAGAATCGGCTGAAGGTTCTCTGATTTTTGCTTTTATTTCAAAAGCAAGGGACGGCTCTAGGGAAGGCGAAATGGCCCAGGGGAGAAGGTCATGGCTGCTTGTGTCCGGCCAAAAGAGAAGGAAGCTGGCGTTGGGGGAAAACGGTGATGGAGGGGGTTATGTGCAGAGTTTTTTCTTTGGGCAGAGGGCAAGGGAAAGAAGAGGGAAAAATGTTGGACGACCGTGAAAAAAATCTGTCAAGGAGAGGGAAAGGGCGCCGGTGGAGAGCTGAAAATCAGAGGGTCCTTGGCTCCGTTCTTAAAACACCAACCAAGGACCCCAGGGAACGACCACTTTTCTGTTGGTCAGCGGCGTGAACAAAAAATTCCAGCGGGGAGGGGCTGCTGTTTGGGGTCCAAAAAAAAAAAAAGTCTCAAGCCGGGGAGCGGTTGTTTTTCAAAGGGATAGGGTTAGGTTTAGGGTTTTTGTATTTCTTTTGATGTTGTCAAAATTACCCCCCTCCAAATGTGTTGAGAAGACTAGTATTTATAGGTAAAATATTGATAGGTTTTGCAACTTGGTCCCTCAACTTCTTTCTTTTTACAAATTTTGATTTTTTTTATTTTTTTGTATTTTTTGAAAACGAGCAAAATCAACGTCGACTCAATGAGGAAAATCAATGATTAAAAATGACGCGTGAAAAGTCGAACGCGTTTGAAAATCTTTTAAAAATTAAAATTTTTTTTTAGACGACGTTGAAAATGCTAAAATGACGAAAATATATTAAAAAAACATATTTTTTTGATTTTCATTTTTTTTTTATTTTTGGATTTTTTGAAAATATATCAAAAATATAGCTCAAAAATTTGGGTAGCAACACTTGTGATGAATGGTCCAACAGCAGATACCCGGAGACTGCTTAGTGAAAATTGATTTTTGTCATGTGGCAAATACCAAGGTAGATGTGAACCCACAGCAACATCCTTCTCCCATATAACCTCAAACATAATAGAATAGTAAAACATATACGATAGTAAAGGATGTTTTCCAGAGCTTGATTTTCCATATATATATATATATATATATATATATATATATATATATATATATATATATCTCATAACTCTGAGCTATACAAGTAGAACACAGTAAATAGTTGAGCTATACAAGGATGTCAGGTTGTCCATTGCCATGCAAGATCAACTTCTCCCTATTTCCAAAAGCATAAGTATGCTAGACACACCCTCTGTGTAAACATCAGAATAAGGGACATGTTTGTGCATGTAACCTTAATTCTTTGGTGTTCTTGGTTTAGAGGGTCAGATGATTAAGTTATTGTTAGAAAATAATATAAATCATATCTTGGACATCACCTAACAGCTTAAGTTATTGGGTTAAGATGGTTCTTTGAAATGATATCAGAGCCTTGATGACCAAGTGGTTTCAAGTTCGAAACTCACCATCTCTATTTATTTGATAAAACTTAAACACAAGGTAATGTGGACATGTACAAGTTTCAAGCTCAAAGGCTTTCACTTGAGAGGGGTGTTAAGGAATAATATAAATCATATCCTGAGATTTAACCTAACAATTTAAGCTATTGGGTTAAGATGATTATTTAACATTCACCAAGCAGCAAAACACTGGCCAGATTTCAACACTCTGTAAATCTCTTTACAGCAATCACACTATTTTATCCAAAAAGCAGATTCAAATAACTTCAGATGAAAAGGGCTGTGTACAGTGGAAGTAAATGCATTGGTTGATATTTTATAGCTTATACATGAGCAGAGGTCTTTCAAAATTAGATAGGAATCAAATATTTTGGTGAACTAGAAATTCAAATCATTATTACAAGAAGTACACTTCATAAAATCCCTTAATTAAGGATACTAGCGGCATCAAGCAATATCATTAACTTTTTACCAGCCCGTTTTAATTACCTTCAGTTCAAACACTGCCCTTTATTAAAACAAGAGCTGCAATGTAGTGTTGCCTTCAAATTTCACACGGGCCCATCTGTTTATGTCAAATAATCAAGCCAGACATCTTTACATTACGCCCACCAACATGAATTCCATGTGGAAGGCAGATCTTAGTATGCAAATGCAAAATCAACTCAAGTGAAAGACGAAAGAAACTGGTACTTCTTTGATTTAACCATCAATCACGCATGCTCATTACAAAATTACAAAATCAAGCATCACTGTCAATTAATGGAATGGGAGAAGATTCCTTCTCCTTAATTAATTTATTTTTAATTAAAACCGAGACGAACCAACCGATACGTGGGAATATTTTTTTAACGACCTATGCCGAAGACAACACTGGTAGAGTTTTCGTTTAGATGTTGACAATTGAAATCACATGAACCAAGGAACATCTCAAATCCTTTGGTTTTCAAAGGCTTTTGATTTCGTTTCAAGCACTGGACTAATCAAGTGAACCTTCATTAATTGACTATTCAAGTACGATACTATATACTCTAAATTACTTGTTATTTATTCGAAAACAGTTAATTTTTTTTTAAGTTATTCTTTTAAAAATGATTTTTTTAAAAGTGAATTCCTAGAAAGTGAATTATTTTAAATATTTGGTAGTATTATAGAAAATAAGTTGAAAAATATTTTTCAGTGTTTAGTTATGTTATGGAAAATGAATAGGAAAATAGCTTATTAATATATTTTGTTTAAAATTGTTAAAATAATAAGGAACAAACCTTATAAATTAAGAACTTGAATGAGAATGAAATTGAAAAAAATCTAATTTCATAAATTATTTTAAATAAAATAAATAATAATCGAAATAATAGAAATCAAATCTAACAAATAAAAAAATTGAAAGATGATGAAATTAAAATAATAATAATTATAATTTCATAAATTATTTCAAATAAAAATAAGTAACAATCAAAAGAATCAAAAGAATGGGGATCAAATTTGATAGATAAAAAATTTTAATTAAAAAAATGATAAGAGAAAAGTAAATAACAATAATGAGAATCGAAGTTAATATAAAAATCAAATTTTAAGGGATGAAATTGAAAAAAAAAAAGATTCAAACAAAATATATATCAATTAAAAGTTTGAGGTCAAATTTGATATAATCAGTAAATAATATGATATTTTTAAAATTTTCACTTCTTCTAAAAAGTATATTTTCGTCTAAAATAAAATTCTAAAATAAAAGGAAAATATTTTTTCTAGAAATCAAGTTAAACTTTTCTTTAACTATAAAGTATTTTTCGTTGACTAACTTTTATAATAGCAAAAAAACACAAGAAAATTTAAAAAATAATTCACAGCAACATCATTCTCCCATGTAACCTCAAAACGTAATAGAATAGTAAAACATATACGATAGTAAAGGATGTTTTCCAGAGCTTGATTTTCCATATATATATATTGACCTGATGCCGGGTTGTCCATTGACAAGCTCAACTTCTCCCTATTCCCAAAAGCATATAATGAATCAAGATTTAGAAATCAAGCATCAAACTTGCATAATCAGCGGCTTGTGTGGACAAGGAACAAATATACATGGCCGGCCCAGCCCATGTATGTATGTGTGTGTATAAAACAAAAAAAAATCCAAAAAAATGTAAAAATCATTTAAAAAAAATTGTTACTTTCCCAAATATTTTTCTACTAATTTTTCATGATATCAAGTTGTATATTTGTACTGTAAAATACAAATCTAGTATTAAAATATTCGGTTTTCTCCGAAATATTTCAAAAATATTCAAAACATTTCCAAAAAAAATTTCAAAAACTTTCAAATTAATTTTTCCTTTCAGAAAAACAAAAATTTTTTTTTCTTTGTGCATACGGCCAAATCCTAAAACTTTTTCAAGCATATTTTCATTAAAAGATTGCATCTTTCTCATGTTTTGAAAATCCAAAAAATAGATATTATAACGAGTTTATGATCATCCATTAAGTTTTGGCCAAAATATCAAAAACCCTTTTTTTTTTTCAATTTCTTTTAGGGTCCAGATGTAGACTTTAATATTTTTGGAGTGTAAAATTATACAATAAAATACATCCTCAGGTATTAAAGATATAAGGTGTAAAATACGATACTAAAATTCTGACTTTAGAACGGTTAAGATTTAACTCAATAAGATATAAATTCTCTCATGAAGAGAAATCTGCCTTGAACCTTTAAAAAGACCAACGAATAGAAACTCGACTTAGAAAAAACAATCAAACAACAATGCAGTTTAACTTAGATAGGGTGCACTAGGAGCGATGCGTCTTCCTTTTGCACAACTAGTCCCTTACTCAGACTTTCTTAGATCATAGGTTCCTAGTGACCATTATACTAGGTGGCAACTTCTAAACATTAATCATAATTTTATGATTAAATCCAAAAATCATTTCCAACACACAACACCTCACACAAGAGACACGACAATGAGCCTCCATCATCGCCAGACGATTTCATGTCGGCTCACACCCCTGCGACAACAACCAACAAAGTTTCAAGTCTCTAATAATTCGAGTGTTAGCTCTAGAGAAAAGAAGATTTTTCAATTGATGTCGTTATAGGCTAGCAAAGCAACAAATATTAGAGACCTTCTCAAATAGATCATGTTCATTATGAGATTACAACTAGTTTAATGGAACAATAAAAATCAAAATGTAATATTGCTCTGTTGTTTTAATGACGTATTAATAATCCCATGCAGAATAATATAATTGAAAACTAAAAAATTACTACATGTTTTTTTAGTCATTTTATTGTTAAGAACACTTTCAACAACAGTTTTAACCAAATATCTTTTAATTATTTTTATTTAATAATAATTTCAACCGTATTTTTAACAAAATACATAGCTGAACGCAACTAACAACAATTAAAAATAACTTTTTAAAACTTATTTTTTTCAAACTATAATAGTAGAAGTTATCACAGTGACAAACATAGTAAATGTGCTTACAAACTTTCCAAACCGTACCTCTAATCAAGTACTATATATTTTTGACTATTTAGTATAATATTAATCGCACGACCCTTAACGTTTACTCATGCACAGTTGGATAAGAAGCATCCTTGGCAACGCCACATAGGCCTTCGCTTGAACCGATGCCTCTTCGCATCCTCATATACCCGCTTTCACCCCAACTGGTTCCCCAAGAATTCTTTACCAACCAATAATCAGTCCCATCACTGTCAGTACCATATCCAATTGCAGTAACCCCGTGGTTTAGATTTGTCCCACAATCCCCTTCGAAGACACCGCTGCTGTAAAACCGGAAATCGTTCCCACCACCGTCAATAGCGACAGATACTGGCTGTTTGGCCACAGCTTGCAGGAGAGCGTTTTCATTATTCTGTGGCACGTCTTCATACCCAGTTATTTCTGCTGCAATAGAGGCTGCCTTCTCGCTATAGCAAGTGCCATCTGCTCCTTGGTAGGGGTAATTATCTTCGCTTGTTAGCCCTCCGTTTCGTATAATATATTTGAAAGCATTGTCCATGAGACCACCTTCACAGCCTTTATTTCCAACATCACAGTCCACAAGCTGTTGCTCTGATAATGATATTAAGTTACCTGTCTTAAGCATTATAATTCCTTCCATTGCTGCCACCGTGGAAAATGCCCAGCAACACCCTACCATTCAACATAATTATAAATCAACGAGCAGAGTCATCGAAGCAGGGATCAGAACTCTGTGAAACTTCCCGTATTTACTTACGGCAACTAAAGAATACTAGGAGTAATATTATATATCCCCGCTTTATATACAAACAAGTTTATGAAGGTCATTATTTATGAATTATATCAAATCGGACTCTAGTTTTTCTCGGGTCTTAATTACTTAAAAGGATCTGATATTGTTACACTTTATGTATGACTTTCCATGCAGATTAAAAATATCATTAATTGATATAGTTACGTCAATTTTCTCATTATTATTGGGTATAGCTAATGGTCTTTTTAGAGCACGTGTTAAGAATCATTTAACAGTACTTATAATTAATCATAATATGTTTTTATTTAAAAAATACCACCTTATAAAATAACATTTATTTAATCTCTTTAAAAATTTTAATTTTATATATATATATATATATATTATCATTCTAATCAAATTTTATTTTTTTAGCCTTTTACACTTAAAAATCGCTGTTAAAAAAAATATATTCACGATTAAATAATCATATATAACTTATTATTTCTCAAAAAGTATTTTTAATATATTATAATACTTATTGATTATTCTATATCTCAAAAGCACAACAAAAAGAATTAACGAAACATAATAAAATAAAACAACTATATGTCTTTTACAAAGTAGCTTTGATTAGAAATTTTGGAAGAAAATGCAAGAAATAATATTTTGACCACAATTATTTCGTGACAAAATATCAATTTATCTACTTAACACTTCAAGTTCGGAATTTTTTATTAGTTTAAATTCTTACAAAACAGTTTTAGTTTAGGTGCACACCCAGAATATTTGGGGTACCAAAATGAAAAACAAATAAACCTCAAGGACTCTCGAGAAAAAGCAAAAAACAAAATTGATATACCCAAAAGACAGCATTCTTATTATGATAAATGATGTGTACTTACCACATCTGCCTTGATCTTTAACTGGGGTGACTGCACCAGCATCTCTCCAATCCTTTGAAGTTGGCATGTCACTTAGATTTTCATATTTAAATGATGAAGACATCAATTTGGATGATTGTCTCTTGTACCCATGATACATAGCACGAAATTCTTCATCGGTCAAGTCTGCGAATTTGTTCACACCAAGCTTGTATCCGCGGTCAGAACCGTTGTTAAATGCTTCTATGCGTTCAATGTTTTCCTTAAAAATCAAGTATCGTTTATCCTTCTCTTTCATGTCTCCATAGACACGTCCATATTGAGCCATCCATTCTTCATGCCTCTTCAACATATATTCCTGCTCATCAAGAGGACGACAAGCTATTTTTGTTGCCCATGCAGCTAAAATAAGGAGAAATGGCAGAAATATATGAGTATTGAATTTCTTTGCGGCCATGGTACGTATAAGAGTATATGCGTCTACAGCCTTGTAAGTGAGTGTTTTTCTATTGGCACTGCAAATTCAAAACAGCGCAATGGGGTTTTATAGACGCAGTTTTGTAGCCATCTTCTTTCTATGTGACTACCCTTAATTCTACGTTTGGACCTTAGAAGACGTTTGGAGCTTTGAAGTCAAATTTGGAGTTATTTTTGGAGTAATATGTGAGCCAATTAATTGATTGGTAACTTTTTATTTTTGTTGGCTAGCTTTCATATTCTACGTTTGGAACTCAAAATATTTATCACTCTATATTTAGTCTATTTATGCTATTTTTTTTGTTCTTTTCTTTATTCTTTTATAATTTTTATAGGGAGGAGGTAGTTCTCTTTCTTCTCTCTCTTCTTTGTTTTTTCTTTCTATTTTCTTAAAGTAAGCAAGAGCAGCATTCCTTTTGTTACATTGGGAAAGTTAAAAGGGTGGAGTTGTATGGTAATTACGATTAATTATTAATTAGAAGAAGCAAGGGCCATGTGCTGGCCCTAATGTCTCCTACACTACTAATTATCTTAATTTGAAGCCAATGTTGTGTTATTTCCCAAGTTGTTTTGAAAATTATGATAAATTAAGTTTGTTTTTTTATAAATTAAAGTTCAATAACAAATTGTTATGAAATATTTGATAACTAAATAAATCAAAATACACTAATAAACTTGAAATTGAAAGTAAAACCTTGCTCATGTCTAGTATGAATATCTTGATGTGTTATTATTGTGAAATTTATAACTATTGTTCTCAAACTTTTCTATAGAGTTAGATAAAAAGGATGGGTGCTCTAACTTTCATACATGTTTAGAAGATATATATATATATATAAAATTCAAAATTTAAGTGTATGAAATTTGATTTATTACTCTTTTAGCTTTTCTTTTGTATTAAATTTTTGTGAGATGATCATGATGTAATTACCGAATGATGTAAAATATAACAACGGTTGAAGGAATATGTGGGGTCAATTCTTGGTTGAAATGATATCAAATAAGGTGTAGGATAAGGAGACCATGTTTGTGATAATAACTTGTAATATAGAAAGAGAAGTCAATAACTTGGTGCGTCTACATGTAAAGGAAACTTTGCTAAAATTTCAGTAGAATTGTTAATAAATAAAAAAGCATGACTACATATATAAACAAGAGTCAAACAATTAGCCATAATAAAGGCTCATATATAGTCGATGGTAATGTTGAAAACTGTTGTAAAATTTTCATGTTTTAACATCTTATTGTTGTAAAATAAGTCGATTTTATTTTAACTAAATTTGGTTTTTTTTTTTTTTTAAAAGCAATGATATTGAATAGATCAAAAAAATAGTAATTGTGATAATCTAGCAACAAAAAAACTATTTTTCAAAAGGAAAATAAAATGTAGCTCAATTCCCAATAAAAAAACTATTTTTCAAAAAAAACTAGATTTTGAAGGGCAGGACTTAAAAAGATTAAAATTTCTTCTTTTTAAAAATGGCTTTATAATTTCCTTGGCATCTCCACATTAATCACGCATGCTCACTACAAAATCAAGCATCAAACTTGCATAATCACCGGCTTGTGTGAACAAATGAATCAAGATTTAGATGAGATCTAAATAAAAAAGAACTAGAAGAGAGCAAATCACGGCAACCAAGGAAGGGTCATAGGAGTCAAGAAGATCAGTGGAAATTTGGGATTTTGATCATGGGACAGACCAACACATCCCATGGGTTAGAGCTTCCATCATCTTCTTCTTCTTGTCAGTTTACGTGTGATCAACGATCGAACCATCACTGTCAATTAATGGAATGGGGGAAGATTCCATCTCCTGAATTTATTTATTTTTAATTAAAACCGAGACGTGGGATACGTGGGAAGATTTTTTAACAACCAATGCGGAAGACAGCACTGTACTAATCAAGTGAACCTTCACTAATTGACTTTTCAAGTACGATAGTGTAAACTCGAAATTATCGGTCATTTAGTACCATCACTAAGTTTGGATTTCTTTATTTTCGTGCATGAAAGTAATATTCCATTTAGAACAGCCTAGCCACAGCTTCATCCAAATAATTGAAATATGCATGCCATTATTTTTATTTGTTATATTGATTGGTCATAACTTAATTTCCATTGATTTCACGATCATTACAAGGAAGAAAACTTTATTACAAAACTTCAAGGTTGCTTAAATTGATGCGTTAGCTAAAACACTAGCTCAACAACCCGCACTACACCACATGCGGGGCCATTTATTCTTGTTTAAAAAAATGATATTCAAGTGGCGCAAGCATGTTTAAAAACAAAATTTGCAATACAGGTCATAGACTCAACTGTGTTCAATAAGTTGATTTTTTTTTTAGTTATCAAAAAAACAATATCAATGGACATTAACTTTCCAAACCTGCAACTCAGGTTATTAGACCGGAAACACTCCACCTGGTAAAACCATGAGTTCCAACACCTAACCAATTAAATATTGAGGGATGAAATTGAAAAAAAAAAATTAATTATACAAAAGGATCTAAAACAAAAAATTACAATTAAAAGAATAATGATCGATATTGAAATAAAAATAAATAAATTAGAGGGGAACTAGTTTTTTTTTTTTATTGAATGGTGAAATTTAAAAGAAAATTTAATTTAACGAAAGGAGCAAAATCAAATGAAAAAATAAGGATCAAATTGAAAAAAAAAAAAAAAAACCACCAACGAAAACCACCTCACCAACGACTATGGGCAATGCTGTAATAGGACAAGGAAGCTACGAGGATTTTAGCGACACGATAAAATAGCATTTGTTTGGCCTCCAAGAGGCGCTACACGTGCCTCACATGCGCTGATGAGTGCCTTGCATGCACTAGTTACTTTTTTTAATTATACTTTACATTTATTAAAATACCAAATTGCCCCTTATCCCACATAACCATCACCAAAATACTAGTGTGAAAAGATGAAAATGCCCTTAGACGCCAACTCAAGAAGTTTTGCTTCCTTGGACACTAGTAGAAATTCGCTTAATACCAACAGATTTACCGAGGGAATACTTTTATCAGTAATTTGAGGTCGCAATGATTGACAAAATATTTTCCGTCCGTCATTCCATCTGTATATATCGACAGAAACATTCGGTCGGTAGTTAATGATAGAATTACAGATGAATATGTTCAGAATTAGAAAAAAAGCGGTTCGCTGACGTGGAGGATTTTTCCCAACGGAATCATTGAGGGATTCAAAATGAAAGCTCCGTACAGTGACATGACCGGCTAACCGGTTAAAATGGTGACGGAATCACCGAGTGATTCAAAACGACAACTCCGTACGGTGACGTGTCCCGTTTGCTGTCAGAATAGCCGACAAACTCTCAAATGAAATAATTTCGTTGGTGAATCCATTAGTAAAAGTTAATATATGCCTACTCTGCCAACCTCTCCTCCCCTATTTCTCCTTCTTCTTCCCCATCTCAACTCTCCCCAACTGCAAACAACCACCCAAAAAAAAAAAAATCTCCCTCTTCTCAGCACAACAAGTCATATTTCTTGAAGTTTTGTGGTCACAGCATCTGTGTTCTGATTTACCGACGGATTTTATAATTTTTTGTAAGTAATTCTATATTTTTAAATTTTAACATTTAAAAGTTAATTTTATTGTTGTCATAACCCAAATTTTGACCTTTTTATTTTAATTATTTTATTTTTGATAAAATGATGAAAAACAAGTAAAAATAAAATAAATGAAGAATGAATTAAAATTTGGGTTAAGGGCAACATAATTGGAAGTTTAAAAGATTTAATTAAATCAAGGGCTTAATTGGGAAAATTCATTTAATTAAAATTTAGATTATTTTTAATTAATGAAATCAAGAGTTTAATTGAAGAATTATTATTGAGTTTGAGGACTTAATTAAACTTTGATTTAATTAATTAAAGAATCAAGGGTGAATTGAAGAAATACCAAAGTTTGGAGCTTATTCAAAGAAAAATTGCTAGAAAATTTAAAGTCAAATGACTAAATTGAATAGTCTAGAAATCCAGGACTGTTGTGTAAATGGCATTATAACTGAGGGTTCAATTGAAATTAATCCAAGGGCATCAATTCATCAAAATCAAAAAACCTATTTCAATTCATATCTATATGCATATAATAGTATGTTGATTAAATTATACTTAATCATTTCTAGATATTTAATTGAGGAGCAATGCCTAGTGTATGTGTAAGAGGAACAATTCCTGAAAAACATACTTTCTACTTGATATTTTTACTTACAAACAAGTCATGTGAAAATATTAAATTTCAATAAAACTACTCTACAAATGCAAGAGATATCAATAATAGTGGTTTTGCATGAATATTAATTTTATTCCTTTATAATAAGAAAAGAAACATTTAATTAATTATATTAGTAGATTTAAACATTTATTTTAAAACATATTTGAACATTATTCATATCACAACCCCTAAATTATCATAAACCCTAATATTTTTAATAACTAATTATAAAATAATAAAATTAAAATTAAACAATTGAAATACAAAAAAAATAAAGAAATTTACCTAAAATATAAAGCAAAAACCACAAAAAAAAAAGAAGATCAATTGTTTAACTATACTTTTATGAGAAATTTTGCATACCAGGGAGGCAAAGAATAGCAGCTCATGAAAAGAACAAAGCAACACAGTAGCTAATGAAAAGAACAAAGCGGTAAAGGCAAGGAACAAAATATACTCTTTGTTAGTAAGGGCTCAAAGGTGCTCGAAGAGGAAATGAGGGCTCAAAGGCACTTGAAGAGAAGTGAGGGCTCAAAGGCGCTCGAAAAGGGAAATGAGGGCTCAAAGGCGCTCGAAGAGGAAGCGAGCGCTAAAAGGCGCTCAAGGTAAGCAAGGGCTCAAAGGCGCTCGAAGAGGAAAGCGAGCGCTCAAAGGCGCTCGAACAGGAAATGAGGGCTCAAAGGTTTTCGAAGGGAGGTGAGGGCTCAAAGGAGCTCGAAGAGGGAAGCGAGGGCTCAAAGGGGCTCGAAGAGAAAGCGAGGGCACAAAGGCGCTCAAAAAAGAAGTGAGGGCTCAAAGGCGCGCTAAAAAATAAAAGCGAGGGCTTAAAGGCGCTCGAAGAGGGGCAAGGGCTCAAAGGCGCTCGAAGAGGAAAACGAGGGCTCAAAAGTGCTTGAGGAGAGTCAATACACGACGTCAGGCTACAGCTCCGCCTTTTTTGTTTATTTAACAAAAAGATTTTTTTTTTTTTGGGGGAAATGAAGATTTTATTGGAGTCGCCATCTAGTAATATAAGGGAACTAGAAATCCCAAATTAGACACTAGTCCTAGAGAATCGGATACTGGGTTAGTTATGATTAAGGAAAGGTAGACACCAGCCTTAAATCATCCTTTCAAGAGAAAGGTTACCTTTACTTGTGTATTTTTTTTTATTTGTTTCAAATGATATTATATTTTGAGCTTATTTGCAATTTTATTTTTTTTAAATGGTTAATGTCGGTCCCTAAAAATAGGAGACGCGTTAAAAATGATATCAATCCCTAAAAATAGGAGACTCATCTAAAACATTGACGTTTAACCCTAAAAAAGGAGAAGTACGTCTGAGTAACCAAAAAAAATTTATGGACATAATCAATATTTGGTATTTAAACTTTTGACATCGGTCCTTTTTTGTAAAAAGAGACGTGTCGATAAACAATATTCATTTATAAAATAAAAATTATTTTGATATCGTTGAGAAATTGGTATAACCATATTTGAGAATTAGGCTTTGGACCCGACGAACGATAACATGATAAGATGGGTGTTGGACCCGCGTCGTTATTCCTTTTATACTTGTTTTTGGTTTTTTTATTGTTTTACCACATGCAAGAAAATTTACAAATATTTATATATAAAAATAAAAACTGTTAGGGAATCTAAAAAAAAAACAATTACATGAGTGTTACTATGTGGGTAAAAGAATGAAATACCCTGGAATTTATCAGAAAAATTACGAAATGCCCCTAGTGGCACGTGTGGCTCACGCGGGCGGTTACCTATTGGTGGCGGAAAAATTTTAAGAAGCGAGATTTCTGGCCAGATCAATATGGGTCGACTTTTTTTTTCCTGATAGATCTGAGGTTAGAGGATTCTAATGGGTGGTGGTCTCGACGGCCGTTGATGGCTGAAGAGGGAGAATCATCTCGGTTTGAAGCTTCGATGGCCCCACGAAAGATCGCGGCCTTTCTCCGACTAGATGAAAGGCGGCAAAACGCTTTAAAACAAACCGGGGTTTTGCTTTGTAGCAGACTGGTAGCAACCCCCTTTCTATGGTGGTGTCGGAGGCTTGAGACGGCTAGAAATGGGAGATCGGATGAGGAGAGAGGGGAGTCCACGGCGAGAGGAGAGAGAGGCTCTTTGAGGTTGTTCTATGGTCGTGGACGTTAGCATGGTAACACCCGGTGCCGATCCTTCAGCTGTGATTGGCTGGATCTGCAAGTTGATCGGACGCGTCCGGATGAGCTGAGCTTTGATCTGGTGTGGCGCGGTGCACCAAAAGATTGATACATCGGTGACGTGGCACAACAGGATCAAAGGGCAGATTTATTTCAAAGGCTTGAGATGGATTTGAGTTTTAAAATCTAGTTGGTAAAGCCCTATTGTATCCTATTAAATCAATGTAGGGTCCACGAACTAACACTATTAAATCAAAGAGCATGACTCCTAGTATAAAATAAGAGTCAAACAATTTAGCCCATAATAAAGGCTCATAATATAGTCGATGGTAATGTTGAAAACTGTTGTTAAATTTCATGTTTTAACATCCTATTGTTGTAAAAATAAAGTTGATTTTATTTTAATTAAATTTGGTGTTTTTTTTATATAAAAAAAAAAGCAATGATATTGAATAGAGCAAAAAAAAAAAAGTAATTGTGATAATCTTAGCAATAAAAAAACCATTTTTTTGAAAAGGAAAAAAAACAATGTAATTCAATTCCCAACCAATTAAATACAAAATGACAAAACTAGATTTTTGAAGGTGAAGGACTTAAAAGAGATTACAATTTCTTTTTTAAAAAAAATGGCTCTATAAAAAAAGACCGAGGCAACACGGAGTTGACTTGTCAAACCCCGCACAAACTTCCATCATGAAATAATAATAACCCCAAAAAAAAAAAAAGAAAATTACCACCCCAAGCCTATTATGCATGCATGAGATTTACACTATATATATATATATATATATATATAACAATTTCCTTGGCATCTCCACATTAAATCACGCATGTTTTAATATGCTTACTACAAAATCAAGCATCAAACTTGCATTTAAAATCACCGGCCCTTGTTATATACTAGTGAACAAATGAATCAAGATTAGATGAGATCTAAATAAAAAAGAAAGCTAGAAGAGAGCAAATCACACCCGGCAACCAAGGAAGGGTCATTTAGGAGTCAAGAAGAATCAGTGGAAATTTGGGATTTTTGATCATGGGACAGACCAACACATCCCATGGGCTTAGAGCTTCCATCATCTTCTTCTTCTTGTCAGTTTACGTTGTGATCAACGATCGAACCATCACTGTCAATTAATGGAATCGGAAGATTCCATCTCCTGAAAATTTATTTATTTAATTAAAAACCGAGACGTGGGATACGTGGGAAGATTTTTTTTAACAAACCAATGCGAAGAACAGCACCCATTGTACTAATCAAGTGAACCTTCACTAAGTTGACTTTTCAAGTACGATTAGTGTAAACTCGAAATTATCGGTCATTTTAGATTAACCATCACTAAATGTTTGGATTTCTTTATTTTTCGTGCATGAAAGTAATATTCCATTTAGAAACAGGCCTAGCCACAGCTTCATCCAAATAATTGAAATATGCATGCAAAATATTTTTTATTGTGAAATTGATTGGTTCATAACTTAATTTCCATTTTGATTTCACTCGATCATTCCAAGGAAGAAAACTTTATTACAAAAACCTCAAGAGTTGCTTAAAAATTGATGCATTAAGCCTAAAACACTAGCTCAACAAACCCGCACTACACCGCATGCAGGGCCATTTATTCTTGTAATAAAAAATGATATTGTCAAGCAGCGCAAGCATGTTAAAAAAACAAAAAACCACAATTTGCAAATACAGGTCATCAGAACTCAACTGAGTTAAATAACTTGATTTTTTTTTTAGTTGTAAAAAAGAAGAACAATATCAATTGACATTAACTTTCCAAACCTGCTACTCAGGTTATTAGACCGGAAACACTTGCGCACCTAGTAAAAACCATGAGTTCCAACACCTAACCAATTAATATTGAGGGATGAAAATTGAAAAAAAAATAATTATATACAAAAAGGATCTAAAACAAAAATTACAATTAAAAAGAATAATGATCGATATTGAAATAAAAATAAAATATAAATTAGAGGGAACTAGTTGTTTTTTTTATTTGAATGGTGAAATTTTAAAAGAAAAATTTAATTTAACAAAAGGAGCAAAATTAAATTGAAAAAAAATAAGGATCAAATTGAAAAAAAAAAAAAAACCACCAACAAAAACCACCTCACCAACTACTATGGGCAATTGCTCTAACATGAAGAGGAAGCTATGAGGATTTTCACCGACACGATTAAAATAGAATTTGTTTTGCCTCCAGGAGGCGCTACACGTGCCTCACATGCACTGATGAGGTGCCTTGCATGCACTAGTTACTTTTTTTAATTAATACTTTACATTTATTAAAATACCAAATTGCCCCTTATCCCACATAACCATCACCAAAATACTAGTGTGAAAAGATGAAAATGCCCTTAGACGCCAACTCAAGAAAGTTTTGTCTTCCTTGGACACTACTAGAAATTCGCTTAATTCCAACAGATTTACCAAGGGAATACTTTTATCGGTAATTTGAGGTTGCAATGACTGACACAATTTTTTCCGTCCGTCATTCCATCGAGTGTATATATCGACAGAAACATTC